>NW_023494377.1:2856739-2966739 GCF_011100635.1 Trichosurus vulpecula
AGGGGGGGAGAGGAAGGAAAGAAGGAAGGAAGAAAAAAGAAATAAAGAAAGAGAAGAGAAAACAAAAGGAGAGAAAGAAGAAAGAAAGGAGAGCAGAAAAGGAGAGAGAGAGAAAGAAAAAAGAAAGAGAAAGAAAGGAAGAGAAGAGAAAATGAGAGGGCAGAAGAGAAGAGAGGGAGAAAGAAAGAGGGAGGAGAGAGAGAGGAAGGAAGGAAGAAAGAAAGAGAAGAGAAAATGAGAAGAGAAAGAAGAAAAAAGAAAGACAAGAAGATGAGAGGAAGGAAGGAACAAAGAAAGAAAGAAAAAGAAAATGAGAGAGAGAAGGAAGAAAGAAAGGAGAGAAGAGGAGGAGAGAGAGGAAGAAAGAAAGAAAACAAAGAAAGAAAAAGAGAAAGAGAAAGAAAGGAGAGAAGAGAAAACAGGAGAAGGGGGGCAGTGATTTTTATAAAGAGTCAGGAGACTCAATAAGCCACCAAGAAAGGTAGCCTGCAGTCATGGCCAGGGGTGTCAGCCAGCCATGCTGGGCTGTACTCAGGGACTGCCAGGAAGCAGCTCCGAGCCCCTGATCAATGAACGACCTGCTGGGCCCCAGTTCCTCTCCGGTAATATGCGGGAGTCAGTCTTCAAGACTGCTAAGCCCCCCAACCCCTCCCGCTCCAGGTCTGACACCCTAGAATGCTAAAGTAGCCGAGTGTTGGTAGCTTGTCAGCACTCTGGAAACAGGAATGAAAACATGGGTGTTACCCGAGCCATGTTCTACAGGTGAATTTTAATGGCATCCCATAACTTTTTCGGGAAGGGGGTGAGGAAGGTCCCAAACGTGCCGTTTAGACAAAAGACAGAGATTGAAGACAGGCAGGATGATTCCAGCTGGGTCGCCAACGGCGGCCAATAATCCATGCCGCCGATTTTGTTTGGCTCTGCCCTTAGACGCTGCAGTGGGGAATTAAGATGGTCACAGCTTAGCAAGACAAAGACCTTGCATGGCCGTGCAGAAATCTGCAGCAGCATCAGGGACCAGAGGCCTGCAGTCTTATTCCACAGGCCAACACCCTTCTTCCTCCCCAGCTGAACTCATTTCTCCAGCCTGGCATCAGACTTGGAGCCACCAGCAGACATTTTACGGTCTCTCAGAACTGGGGGATTTTTATGCTGTGTGTATATTCTCTTTCCTTTATAGAAAGAGAGCTTTGTTCTAATGTTTTATTTTGTTTTTGTCACCTCCAGTCGTGACTCTATCCCTCCTCCCCTCCCACCACATTCCCCCCACCAAGTGAGCCATCCCTGTTAACAAAGATTTTTTAAAAAGAAGGAAAGAAAGAAAGAAAAGAAAGACAAAAACAAGCGGTTCGGCAAAGCCAATCGATACATCGTGGGAGGCAGCCGAGCACAGGAGAACAGTGCTGGCCCTGGAGTCGGGCTCAAATCCTGCCCCTACTGCTTCCCCTCTGTGTGATTCAGGCTAAGGCCCTTCCCCATCCCGAGCCTCAGTTTCTTCATCTGCAAAATGATTACCTCTGAGATCCTTTCCAGCTCTAGATTTTTACGAGCTTATGAGTCAAAAAAAATTGGGTACAAACCCCACCAAGCCATGTGAGCTTGGCCAGATTTCTTTACAGAAGCACAGAACCAGAGAGGTGGAAGCCATCTAGCCCACCGATCCAGAAAAAGAATCTCTATTTGTAACATACTCAACAGGTGGTTGCCCAGCCTCCAAAGAAGAAGAGCCCACCACCTCTCTGGGCCTCAGTCTCCCCACCCATAAAATAAGAGGGGTGAGTTTGATGGCCACTGAGATCCCTTCCAGCTCTAGATCCAGGAGCCTATGAGTCAGAAGACATGGGTTCAGATCTCACCTCCGAGAGAGACCTACCACTTGTGGGACTGCCAAATCCCTTCCCCTCTCTGGGCCTCTGTAAAATGGGAAGGCTGGACTGGACAGCTGCCATGGTATACTTGAGCTCTGATCATCTATGTAGTATTTTGTGCACATAGCCCCCGTCTCTGCAAAAAAGGGAGGGAGGGCTATTTTCTCAACTCCTCTTGGGGCCCAAGCTTGGTCATAATCATTTTTTGTTCTTTGGCTTGGAGAGGGAGCTTCTAGAAGAGGATACTCCCTTTCCCAATGAGGACAGGGTACCCGCTGTGCAGTTGCCTGGGGCGCTGAGGGGTTATTTACCCAGGAGCAAGCAGTTATTGAGCCTGAGAGGCCTGAGTTAGGCCTGGGTCTGCCTGACTGTCTATTCCCACACTTGCCTGTTTTTATCTTTCTTTGAATCCTGGGCCCTTACCATAGTCCCCGGTACACAGTAAGCATTTAATCAATACATGTTGATTGACTGATTGTCTCTCGGAGTGTTTACAGAATCCCTAAATGAATAGCCTTGGTCAAAGTAAGGCTCCAAAGGAAACATGGAAGCATTTGCAAAGAATGAGTCCTAGGCTTGCAAATAACCATTTGATGGATATATATGACTGATTTGCCAGGGGGGTGGAAATGCTCTTATACCCAAACCAGGCAGGATGCTTTCAAAGATGGCCACTGGATTGAAGTCCCTCCTGGTCCCCAGTTCTGGTGGGCCATGACCAAGGCCTAATGAATCATTCTTTTCACAATGCGAATGATTTATTTAAATTCAAATAAGTATTTTGTCCCTTCCTCATGAGTTACAATTTAAGGGAATGGAAATGAACTCAGAGGCTCATGGGAGCATAGGATCCTAACTCTGGAGCTGGAAAGGCTCTCGAGGAGGGGAAAACTGAGTCCCAGGGCCATGAAGTGACTTGCCCAAGGTCACACATAGCTAGTAAGAGGCAGAGATGAGATTTGAACCCAAATCCTCTGATGTCAACTCACTGCATGAATCTCTAACTTGGAGAGGAATTACATAATCTAGTGTCTTGGACCATTCCTATTTTGAATTCACTTCATGGTTTAGGTAAGATTCAGATGGATTAAAAAGAACCATAGCTTGGTGCCCAATGTTTACCTTTTCGCCACCCCTTCCGGGTTTACCAGGAATACCAGGATCACCAGGCAAGCCCTTGGAGATGAAAGGGAAAAAAAAGAGTACCCTTAGAAACACGAAGATGAGACAAGACATCATCACTGAGTTTGAGCTTCACCTACTATGGGGAAACTGAGTCAAGGTTTTCCTGTCTCCTTGATGCTTTGGATCCCCTGGCTGTCAGAAGTCTCACCCCTCTCTCAGTCCTACTTATGTCTACCCATCTGGGCAGAGTGTCCTGATACAGACTTGCCCAGGATCAGCTGGGGGTGGGAATGGGAATCAGCAGGGAGGACCACCAGCGCCCCAATCCCTCAATAATAAACTCAGCCCTGACCCTGTCCTGTCCTTCTCCACTATTATGGAACCTCAGGGCCTTCACCCCAGATTTATTTCTCAGCCATTCCTTCCATCTTCTAGAAACCCAGCTTTCTTTTGAAGATACCACCTCTTGGGAAGCAACATGATATGGTGCAGAGGGCCAGGAAGACTCGAGTTCCAATCCCACACCTGACACTTGTTACTTGTAACCATGGGCAAAAAAATGACTCAGTGGCCTCTGGGGGCCCCTCCCTCTCTGCCAGCTCTGGGCCTAGGCAGGGCAGGCCAGGCCTTCTCTCTCCCTGCCTGCCCCAGGCCTGGGGAAGAAGCATGATGACAATCCTGCTTTCCGGACTCCTACTTAGCCACTGCCCTCCTTCTTCCAAACTCTCCCCCTCCTGCCCACACCCTCGTTGCTGCTATCTGGGAACCTCTGGCTCTCTCTCCCCATGCCCAAACAGGTTTGGAACCTAGAAGCTGGTCAGAGAAATCCTCTCTCCCCTAGCCTGTCACTCCTGCAAACAACGTCGCCTCCTGATTCATCAATGCTTACCTCGCCCACCTCTATGAATCAGGCAATTACATGCTGAGAAAACCTATTAGGGCTAAACCCCTCTTCCTTGCACCATACAGGGGAAGGGTGGGGAGAGAGCCTGGCTCTTTCCTTTGGAAGTAGCTCTTGCGCCACCTGCTGGTCATTGGAGAAATGACCTCGGCAATTACCAGAGATCCAGGAAACTCAACACTGCAGTTAATTCTGCATTTGTACCGTGGAAAATGTATACAAAGAAGCAAATCACAGGGCCTGCTCTAGTATTAAACCTCATTAAAATATTACTAGAAGGACCACAGCTAACTCTGAACTCAGGATGTGTTTTTCCTAAGGATGTGTTGCAAGGCGTGGCCCATGACTTTTGCAGGATGATTGGGGGTGTGCATTATATATGGACACTGTGGGATGCAGTGGACAGGGAGGAGTGCTCTAAGAAAGGAAATTTGGAAAAAGAAGGAGACAAATAAATGTATACTCTCTCCACCCTGCTCCTTAGCATTTGGGTAACTAAGAGGCTAACTAAGCTTCTCCCTGCCCCGGCCCCTATGCTGTGAGGCCTTCTTCCCATGATGCCCCCATGCCAACTGGCTACTCACTTGCATGCCTGGAAGGCCACTGGCTCCATCTCTGCCTGGCTTACCCTTCATCACACAAAAAGATTTTGAGAAGAAAGGGACAAGGACTTTGTTAGAAGTGAAATATGCAACTGGAAGCTGGTCACTTCCTCCTATCCCCACCCCACCTTGGGATACTGCAAACATCTTTAGAACTGGAGCCTGTCTGTGTATTTGTGCATGAGTGTGTCTACATGTGTGTATCTGGATATGTGTATGTATGTGTATCTGTGTGTATGTGTGTAAGTGTTTATAGGTGTGTATTGTGTATATATGTGTATGTGATGTATACGTTTGTATGTGACAGAGCACATTCAGACATCTGGTTTAAGATGAAAACAAAATGACTTGTCACCAGCCCATTTATACCAACTTATTAAGCTCCCAAGACTCACCTTCTGACCTGGTTCTCCTTGCTGGCCCTTTTCACCTTTCACACCACCAGGAAGACCCTGAAGGCACAAAAAAATCAATTTCCATTCAGCCAATAGACAAATGTACAATTCTCCACCGATTAAGAACAAAACATGGCTAGTTACTCACAGGAGGCCCACGGAGCCCAGGAGGTCCTGGTGAGCCTCGGTCACCCGGAGCACCCTATCAAAAGAGGGGGAGAGTAATGCTTAATGAGAAAAACAAAGTCCAGCTACCAGCCCGACAAGCTGGAGCCACTAGCATCTAGCATTCACAAATCAGGGGTGGGGAACCTGAGGCCTCCAGGCCACATGTGGCTCTCTAGGTCCTCCAGTGTGGCCTTTTGACCAAGTCCAAGTTTTACATAACAAATCCTTTTGTTAAGGGGCTTTGTTCTGTGAAGTTTGGATTCAGTCAAAGGGCTTCACTTGAGGACCGAGAGGGGATTTATTCTGTGAAGTTGGGATTCAATCAAAGTGCCACCTTTGAGGACCTAGAGGGGATTTGTTCTATGAAGTTGAGATTCAGTCAAAGGGCCTTCTCTGAGGGCCTAGAGGGCCACATGTGGCTCAAGGCCACAGGTTCCCCACCTCTGACTAGTGGGATGATGCTATAAGACCAAAGATTGAGAGTGGGAAGGGATCTTGGAGGCCATCACATTTTAAAACCACCTAATTTTAGAGGGGAGGTGGAGGCCTCAGGAGCAGAAATGACTTACCCAAGGTCACACAAAGGATTCCAAATACAGAGTTGGAAAGGACCCTCAGAGGTTATCTAGTTTGTCCATCAATTTCCAACAACAACAAGCATTTATTAAGCACTTACCACAAGCCAGGCACTCTGTTAAGCGCTAGGGATGCAAAGAAAGGCAAAAACAAAGAGCTTACATTCTAATGGTGGAGAACACATGCAAACAACTATGTACATAAAAGATAGGAGGCCATGGAAGCCAGGAGAGTGAGGTGAGGAGGGAGGGCCTGGGGGAGGCACCGCTAGGGCAAAGGCCTGCAGGACAGTATCACATGCAAGAAAGAGACAGCAGACCAGCATCTCCAATAATGGAAGGGAGTAAAGCATAAGGAGACTAGAAAGGTTGTGAAGGGCTTGAAAAGTCCAACCATGGAAGAAATGGAGCAAAGGGAGGTTAAGTGACTTGCTTCTTGTACATTGTACTGGAGATCTACAACCGAAAGGGATAGTTTCTCCATTTCACAGAAAAAGAAACTGAGGCTAGGCTAGTCTATGAGGCAGGATTTGATCTCAGGTATTCCTAACTTCAAGTCTAATACTCCATCCACAATACCATGATGCCTCTCAAGAGGTTAATTAGGGTGGTTTGTGTAGGTGTGTAAGTGTACACATGCATATGTGTAGATATGTGTATATATGTGTGTATGTGTATGCTTGAAAGTATGTATGCATATGTGTGCATGTGTACTATCTTGTGTGTGTGTGTGACGGAGCACATTCAGACATCTGGCTTAAGATAAAAATGAAATGATTTGTCACCAGCTCAGTTATACCAACTTATGTTGGTATATGTGTACATGTATATGCATGTGTGTGTATATGTGTGTGTGCTCATTGTATTGTGTATATGTGTGATTGTGTGTGCATGTGTATATGTGTGTTGCATATTATGTGCATGTCTGTGAGCATGTGTATGTATATAGATGTGTGTATGCAAGAATGTGTGTATATATGTGTATATGTGTACTGTTTTGTGTGCATGTTTGCAAGCATGTGCATGTATGTGTGTGTATATATGTGTATTTGTACCTTATATTGTATATGTGTATGAATGTGTATGTATGTATGCATGTGTGTATATGTGGTATATATTATATGCATGTATATATGCATGTTTATGGGCATGAGTGTATAGTGTATATGTGCATGTGTATATGGTGTATGTGTATATTTGTGTATGTGCATATCTGTGTGCATGTATGCGTGTATGTGTATGTATTGTAAATGTGCATGCATATGTATATTTTAAATGTGTATGTATGTGTATGTTTTATGTATATGTACGTGTGTATGTGTGTATACAGGTGTGTATTATGTGTGAATGCATATTTGTAGGTGTATGTGTATGTGTGTGTGTGTATATATATATTTTATGTGTATTTTCTCATTTCAACTTAGTGCCTTGGGTGGGGGGACTCCTTAAGGTCACTGCTTTTGGACAAGGATATAAACTATGTGTCTGAGCACATAAAAAGGCTTTCAGGAGGAGACTGGATGCCCCACCAAGAGGCTCCTAAGACTGCTTGCTGCACATGGCCCATGTATTCATCCGCTCTCTTCCACTCCAAGCTGGAATGGGCCTCAAAGGCCACTGAGTCCAACCATTACCTGACAACAAGCCCCCTCCACCAAGCTGGTCTTGTGGCCTTTGCTCCAATGAGTCCCTGCCAAAGCAGCCCACTTTCCTCCTGGCTAGCTTTTCTGCCCTTTTGGGGCCCCCCAGCCTCATTCAGCCTCCTTACAACCTCCCCCTATCGCTGCCACTCTGGCTGTCAGAGGCCCAGCAGAACAAGACTAATCCTTCTTACCCAAAAGGCAGCTCTCCTGTCCCTTCTCCAGGCCAAACAATCCTACCCATTACCTCTAACAAACCTGGGGTGCCAATGGCCTTGAGGGCCTCTGCCATCCTAGCTCCCTTTCCTTGGATGCCCTCTGCTTTATCATCGCCTTTATCGATGTCCTTCTTAAACCTTGCTTCCCAGACCTGAATACAATACTACAGATGAGGTCTTGACAAGGGCAGAAGACAGCCCGATAATTGCTTCTTGGACTTAGAAGTCTCTCTTAATGAGGCCTAGAGCTTCATTAGTTTTTCTTAGTTACCATATCACACTAATGACTTATGTTGACCTTGTAAGACCATTAAAACCCCCAAATATTTTTTCAGACAAACCATGGTCTAGCCACATTTCCTCCCTCATCTTCTGCTTGTGATACTGACTTTTTTTAAAAATCCAAGTGAAAAACTTCGTATTTATCCTTATTAAATTTATCTTATTGGACTCTAACCCATTAAAATCTCTTTGAATCCTGCCTCTGTTTTCCACTTCCTCTCAGCTGTGAATCTCACCATCTATGCCTTTTTCCGAGTCAGTGATAAAAATTTTAAGTAGCAAAGGGCCAAGCACAGAGACGTGAGGCACTCCACCAAAGACCTGCTTCCAGATCCCCAACAACAGATAGGGCAAGTCACTTATGCTGACTCTTGCAGTACTGAGGAGGAGGGGTGGGGGATTTTAGATGGACCTTAAAGGATCATTCCTTGGGATAAAGAAAACAGAAGCACAAGGAGAGGAGCTGAGCAGTTCTAGTCTCCTGCCCTCAGTCATTAAGGCACAGTTGGTCCTATGTCTCCTTTTAGCTTTTCCCCAAGCGCCTTTTCTACTGTTCAAACGCAGCTCTCCAAACCAGCCCCAACCCATTCTTAGTGCCAGCCTTCCTGATCGTACTCTTCCAGGACTGAGCTAGACTTTTCCCCTCTCCACTGCTGTCTTTCAAACACCAATCAATCTATCCTTGGTTGAGCGTTAGCTGGGAAAAAAATTTAAAGCAAGACCATCAATCAAGCATTCATTCAACAAACATTTACTAAGAAGCTACTGTTTGGAATAAAGTACCATTCTGCCTCATCTATTGTCACTGTTTTTAAAGTCTCATGGGGAGACATGGCCACAAGCTTCACGAAACAAGCACCCACTATGGGCCAGGCAGTGGGTTTCAAAGACAACAGGTATAAATTAATGCTGGCCAAGTATATAAGAAAAGGACAAAGTCCTTGTAGGGGAAATGGGGCTGTGAAATGGATAGAATTCTGGGCCTGGAGTCAGGAAGACTCACCTTTCTGAGTTCAAATCCAGCCTCAGACACTTCCCAGCTATGTGACCCTGGACAAGTCATTTTACCTTGTTTGCCTCAGTTTCCTCATCTGTAAAGTAAGCTGGAGAAAGAAATGGCAAACTACTCCAGTATCTTGGCCAAGAATGCCCAAAATGGGGTCACAAAGAGTCAGACACCACTAAAACCCAACAACAAAACCTCAAGAGTGCAAAGTGTAAACACAGGCTGTTCATGAAGGGAAACATATGTATGGTATTGTGATGTGCTCAATCTCTCTCAAACTCCTTATCCAGGGTTTTGAGGACATCATGTGTTTCTACTGATGCCCTCAACTTCTCACCCTCATGCTCTACTCACTGGCCAAGTCTTGTCATTTCTACCTCTGCTCCATCCCCCCTGAACACTACCCCTTCCTTCCTCTGATATGGCCTCCACCCTGGTGCAGGCCCTCATTGCCTCCTGCCTGGACTATTTCAGCAGCTGCTGATGGTACTGCCTGCCACAAGGCCCTCTCCACCATGGCAGTAGCTGCTAGTGGGGCTGCCTGCCACAAGGGACCTCCCTCCATGGCAGTAGCTGCTGGTGGGGCTGCCTGCTACAAGGCTGTCCCCACTCCAATCCATCCTCTTCTAAACTGCTAAGGTGATTTTCGTAAAGCACGCATCTTATCATGTCACGCCCCTACTCAATAAACTCTAGTGGCTCACTACTGCCTCCAGGATCAAATAGAAAACCCTCTGTTTCACTTGTAAATCCCTTTAAATCCTGGTCTTTTTTGACCTTTTCAGTCTTCTTACACCTTACAAGTTACTCTGCAATCCAGTAACACTGGCCACCCTGCTGTTCTTCATAACACTGCACTGCCTTGTATATAGCTTGCTTTGTACATATTTGTTTCTATGTTATCTTCCTCATTCTACTGTAAGCTACTTGAAGGTAGGGGCTGTCTTTGGCCTCTTCCTGTATCCCCAGCACTTGGTATAGTCCCTGACACATAGCTGGCACTTAGTAAATGCTAGATGACTGATCTTCCTCCAATGCCTCATTGTGGCAGGGAGTCAGGCTTATAGCCTGGACCCAGTAACAGATCTTTGTTGGTGTGCTGAGGCCTAGTCCAGCTAAGCTTGAAGGGGCCCAAGACCAGGTCAGCCAGAAGGGGAAAAGATGTTTGGTCAAAGCATCTCTTGAAGACCGCCTACATACAGATTGCATAGGGGTCAACAGAGTATCCACTCCAATGAAACCACAGACTTTAGCCATCACACAAATGGTTTTAATTATTTGAGAGGTCTAGTCTTGGAATCAAGAAAACTCGGATTCAAATCCTGCCTCAGATACTTGTAAGCTGTGTAGCTCTGGGCAGATAACTTAACCTCTCTGAGCCTCACCTATAAAATAAGTAAACTTGACTAGACTGAATGGCTTCTGAGGACCTTGAAAGCTCAAGATCTACGATCCTATGTGTGACTTTGGCCAAGTCACTTATCTTCTATTGAGGAAAGGTTAGCCTCTCTGGGCCTCTGATGGTCCTTTTATCTCTAGATGTAGGATCTTATGTGTGATGCTGATCAAGTCTTATCCTTTCTGGGTCTCCATTTCTTCCTCTGTAGAATGAAGGTTCTGAACAAGATGGTCTCCAAGATCCCTTCTGCTTTCCAGCTCTTAGGATTCTTTTTAAATAATATTCATATGTAAGCCTATACAAAGTCCCATTCCGAACCGCAATGAGACCCTCTGGTTATCTTAATCCCCCGACCTCACCTGATCTCCTTTCAACACCTCCGTCTCATTTGACCCCTTCAGTTCTCCGATCTGCCCCGGGGGGCCAGGTGGGCCCCGCAGCCCTTGTTCACCCTAGTTCCCCCAAAAGAGAACAAAATATTGACATCAGCTCACATGCTTCAGGTAATATGGCATGTAAAGCATGGAGGATGAGAGAGATAACAGGAAATAAAATCGAGGCAAGAGGTCAGAAAGTTACAAAATGAGAAGGCTTACCTTTTCACCTTTGGGGCCCTGGAAATTCAAGCCCATATTCCCCTGAAATGAACATTTTTCAGATAAGAACTCTTGAGTATGGACAACTACAAAACAGCTAAAAAGAATATAAAGAAAACAGAAATTACCTTTGGTCCTTGCATTCCTGGTGGCCCAGGAGGCCCCTATGAATTAATCAAGGAATAAAAGGGGAAAAGTTCTATTTATTTTTTTAATCAAAACATCCTTTGATATCAAAACATCTTCAGATTCAAATGACCTGTGCTCCACCAGCCCTAGGGTCCCATGCCTTTTGGTATCTAGCTTATGGCCAGAATCTCAGCAGCACCCAGTGACTTCTGGTGCTAACTGTTGTTCAAGGGCCTCTAAGGAAAATCTCTTCACATTCAAATGTATCATACCAACAGGCCACAAGGGCTAGAAAGACAAAACATATCCTTTTGCAGAAAGACCCCAGTTTATTCTTGAAGGAATTTTTACATCACATTTAGCCTTTCTTCAGGAACGTATTTGGGTTTTCAAACTTCACGGCACAAGATAAAGGTGAAGCTGGATCAGGGCCTATTCACACATCACCATTATTTGCGCCCAACCTATGGTAGAACCTTCCGAGCTCATATTGGTCTGATCAGCCAGAGTCAGATACATTGTACCTTGACCCCGACATGGTGATGTCATTTTGGTCCTCTTCAAGAATTAAGGACAACAACATTATATATGGCTTCCACACTGCATTGATGTGTGACATTCTGGAGCTTCTGTTACAAGTACCATCAGAAAGTCAGGATGTGTCAGATAAGAGGAGGTGGAGTGAAAAAAGGAAGAATGTGCTCTAAACCCAAGTCATCTTCATTGTTTAGAGTCGGGACACCCTGAAGGAGAGACTACCATCTAGTTTTGCCCCTTGCCTTGATGAAGGCCTCCAGCTCTGACAGATAGAAGTCTATCCTCTTCTGAAAATTCTCCAACTATTCTAATATTTACTCTTACTTCCAATGTAAATAAGTTCCAGATGGAGGGATAGGGACAGGGACCGGACCTGTGATTTCATTAGCCCAGGGAACCCCAAGGTGAAAAAACTTCTTCTGCCAATGAAGGTGGGCACCTTCTCTGCAAGACTTAAAGAGCCTGGTGAGTAGAAATTAAATTCACCAGGATCACATGGCCAGAAGGAGTCAAAGGTGGGACTGGCAGCACAAAATTAATCAGCAAGCATTTATTTGATGCCTGACTTTGTCATCAGTAGTCCTACCACAACCACAACCTTTGTGACCTGGGGCAAGACCCTTCACTTCCCTGGGCCTCAGTTTCCCCTTCTGTAAAATAAGGAGATTGGACTAGAGGACCTCTGAGGTCCCTTCTGGCCCCAGATCAATCATCTTGTGTGTGATCTTAGACAAGTCCCTTCCCCTCTCTGGACCCAATTTCCTTCTCTGTAAAATGAAGAAATAGGACTAGCTGGTCTCTGGGGTTCCTTTCCAGTTCTAGCTCTAGACTCCTACAATCCCAATTTCAGTTAGGCTTTGCAATACAAAGCACAAAAAGAAATGGTCCCTGCCCTCACAGAGCTTCCAGCCTCCAAAATGGCAGCCAAAACCAACAGTCTGACATTTGTACCATATTGTTATTAGCTGGCATAGTGGGTGCCTAATAAATGCACCCTTGTTGACTGATTCATCAATTGATTGAGTGGTTGAAGAAAATAAAATGGAAGACTGAACTCCTTCATCTTCCACCTTCCTCCCATGCGAGTAGGGAGAAGAAATCACACTTTCTCCCACTTGAAAGAAGCTCACAAATGCTATATATGCTGAAAAGAGAGGCACAGCCCATGCTCCATGATCCTCTGGAAAGCTTACCATCCACCCTGGTAGGCCGGGGGAACCAAGAGGACCTGGATTTCCGGTCGCACCAGCTGGGCCCTGTCAAAAAGAGGAAAGCATCAGAGGGAGGACAACCACGCCTCTTGAAGCATGGCACCATTGCAAGAGCTCTCTGCTCTAGAACTCAGTGGCATCCTGGGTGCTCGAGCATCCGCATGGCACCATTCATTCTAAAGGAAATGTGGGGGGTACAAAAAAGACATCAATAATAATTTTTAAAATAAATTGTGAAGAAAAAAAAATAAATTGTGAAGGAGAAAAGGGGTCAAAGGTGAGCAGAAGTGAGAGGGTAACAAGAACAAAAGGTAAAAGGGAAGGCCTCAAGTATTAAGGGAATGGGTCTGGATGGGTTCAAAAGGTACGAAAAGGAGGCCATAGCAGAAGCAGGAAAGAAAAGGGAACAAATTAGGGGAAAGCCATTCATTTTCTTGGGGAAAAAATTCTCAGTTATGGGAAGTCTTAACATTCTTGAGAAAGGAGAGTTAGAAGAAAGAACTCTGGAGTCAGAAAGGAGGATTGAAACCTTGCCTGACACCAGCTGTGTGACCTTGAACCAGTCACTTCCCCTCCCTTGGCCTCAGTTTCCCTTTCTGTAAAAAGAGGAGGTTGCATTTGATGAAGTCTAAGCTCCCTTCCAGTTCTACATCTAGGGTCCTGTGTGTGACCTTGGGCCAGTCCCTTCCCCTTCCTGGCCTCAGTTTCCCTCTCTGTAAAATGAAGAGGTTGCACTCGATGATGTCTAAGCTCCCTTCCAGTTCTAAATGTAGGATCCTCTGATCATACTAATCCTCCAGCCCACTCTCACTTGCATGATACTCTTCTGGTTCCCCTCCTACCTCTCAGACTGATCCTCCTATGTCTTCTTTGCTGGTTCTCCATCTTCTTCTCAAACCTTAAATGCCAGTGGCCCCCCTCCCTATGGCCCCAGCAGGAAATCTCTGATACCTTCTGGACTCCTCTCCCCCATATGTTATCCCAGATTCTACCATTGTATCATCCCTCCCTTCTGCTCCCAGAAGGCCAGGAGTGTTCTGGGAGTATAGGCCATGTCATAAGCATCCTGGAGTTCGTAGCATCTAGCATAGTGCCTTGCTGCTTAATAGGGTCTGACTTGAATTCTAATGGAGTCTCAGGAGAGATGATAACATTACCATCCTCTGCCCTCATTGGGCCCCTCGTAGTGTACTGTGTTCAGGTCTGAGGGAGGTATTTTTAGGAAGTCTTTGACAAACTGGAAATCACCAAGAAGAAGACAAAGAAAATGGAAATGAAGGAAGAACCTTAAGATCATAGGAAATAAGCATCAGGTGAATATTTAACCTGGAGAACAGAAGGCTCTAGGGAGCCCAGAAGGGCTAGGCAACTTGCTGTAGGTCACACAGCTGCTAAATCTAAGACAGGACACTAACCCTGGGCTTCTCAGCTCTAATGGGGTGCAGTGTTCTATTCACTGTCCCACACTGCCTCTGAAGACTGCTACATGGAAGATAGTGTAGACCTATTCAGCTTGACTCCAGAGATGTATGATTAAGCTGTCAGGTAAACCTGAGTTCAAATCCAGCCTCAGGCACTTACTAGCCATGTGACCCTGGGCAAGTCACTGTTTGCCTCAGTTTCCTCAGCTATAAAATAAGTTGGGGAAGGAAATGGCAAACCACTCCAGTATCTTGGCCAAGTAAACCCCAAATGGGGTCCCAAAGAGTCAGATACAACTAATCCTTTAAACAACACCTGTCCAGATGCAGAGAAAAACACGGCTCAAGGCTTAAAAACATAGTAAAGTCAATTTTAAAGGGGTCAGGGCAGCTAGGTGGTTTAGTGAGTAGAGCACTGGCCCTGGAGTCAGGAGGACCTGAGTTCAAATCTGGCCTCAGATACTTACTAGTTGTGTGACCTTGGGCAAGTCACTTAACCCCAATTACCTCAAAAACCCAAACAACTCATTCGATTCATTGAAAATTAACACAAAATTTTTTTTAAAGTTGCAGAGAGGCAGATTTAGGTACGACGTAAGGGAAAACTGCCCAACAATTAGAGCCATCCTAAAGTGGAATGCCTTTCTTGGGAGGTAACATTAATGTTAATAACAGCAACTAATATTTATATGGTGCTTTTAGGTTTGCAAAGTCCTTAGAGATATTTTTCCCATTTGTGAAATTAGTGATGTTATCTTCTCCATTTTCCAGATGAGAAAACGGAGGCTCAGAAAGGTTAAGTGATAACCAAGGTCACATAGCTAGCAAGCAGCAAAGCTGGGATTCAAAGCCAGAGGCCCTCTGACCCTAAGATAACGATCTAGTCATTGGGGCCACACTGTTCCTCCTCACTGGAAATCTACCAGAAAAAGCTAGATCGAGGAGGTTCTTGTCCCATTGTGGGTTGGCCCCAAATCCGATAGGCGGTGATTGAGATCCCCAAATCAGCTCCCCTGCATCAGATACTTTGTCAGCTTGTACTGATCAGTTGTGATTCTGGAGACTCCCCTTCAATTACAGATCTTCCACCAGGTTGCAAGAGGGGGTTCTTATTCAGTCATAGGTTGGCCCAACTACAGATGTCCCATCCAGCTGCAATATTACATGACTCTGTGATCTCTTTCCATCCAGAGAGGGCCGTGTGCTGTGCTCCAGAAATCACACCCTCACCTCCCCAGTCCCAGTCCACAGAAAGTCAAAATTCATTGCTCTGTGTGGGCATAGGAAATGAAATGAAAATGAAAGAACTGTCTCAGTCATTTCCAGGTAGGCCCATTTGGAGTCAGCCTTAGAACTAATCAACAGCGTCCTGGGCTTTTTCTTTTGTCCTAATCAGGCCAGCAGCACTTACCAAGAACACTCCTGTCCCTAATGCTCTTTCTAACACACTCACTTAGCACAATATAAGCAGAAATCTACAGCCAAAGCCACAAACAAAAATTTCCATGGAAACTGAGCAGAAAGAATAAAACAAAGAGGAGCTGATCCTCACTGGTGTTATCTAGGCAACGTTTTGTTGAGATGCCAGTTACATGCTAATTTGCACATGTAACAACTTGAAAGTGCCTATGGATGAAAGCTAGGAGGAAAAAGTGGAGGAGAAAACTGGCCCCAAACATGGCAAGCGAGCACACTTACTTGTCTTCCTGGAAGCCCTGGATTGCCTGGGTCCCCCTTTGGGCCTGGCAGTGTGGACCGAATTATACTCCCCGGCAGCCCCTAAAAGAAAAACACAAACACAAGGCCCTTGTAAATATCAACACTCCCAATCTTCAAATTGGCAATGGTTGGGAACGAAATGATCTGAGGACCCGAGCTTCCTTCTAAATGTCACCAAAGACAGGGCTGCCTTATCAACAAAAGCCAGGGACTCGAGACCGAGAGGGTGTCAAAAAGGGGACAGAAACAATAATGTGATATTAAGAAAGAATGGGAGAGCTTCAGCATCTCAGAGTTCCCATGGCCTTGCTATTGGCTGTAAACAATTTTCCCCTTGCATACATGAGTCATGCATCCTGATTCCTCTAAAAATACCCCAAAGCTGGGTTAGTGCAAAATGCTTACCTTCATCCCTGGAATCCCGGGAGGACCCTTTGTTGAAGAGAAAGAGGGAAAAACAAATTTATTCCAACACTAGTGGGACCAGGTCATTGTATCTGAAAACATGATCTTACTAAGAACTTGCATCTGACTTTCATTCCCTTTGTGACCTTGGATCAGTCCCTTCCCCTCCCTGGGACTCAGTTTCCCTCTCTGTAAAGTGAGAGGGTTGGACTAGATGGTCTCTTAGCTCCCTTCCAGATCCTCTGTGTGACCTTGTATCAGTCCCTTCCCCTCCCTGGGCCTCAGTTTCCCCATCTGTAAAAGAAGGGGGTTGGATTCAACCAGAGATTCTTAACCTGGGTTCTGTGAACTTGTTTTTCTAGTATTTTGATAACTGTATTTCAACATTATTGGTTTCTTTTGCAATCCTGTGTTTGATGTTGTGCATTTAGAAAACATGAATTCTGAGAAAGAATCCCTAGGCTTCAGACTGCCAAAAGGGTCCATTACAGCACAACAAAGTTTTAGAACCTCTGGAGTACTGGGATCCTACCTGTGGTTTTAGACAAGTTCCTTCCCCAAACTGGCCTCAGTTTCTTCCTCTGTAAAATGAGGAGGCTATACTAGATGGCCTTTGAAGCCCCTCACAGTTCTAGAACTAGGATCCTCTGATCTGATGTCACTCCATCTCCCTGGGCCTCAGTTTCCCTATCTGTCAAACAGGGAAGTTAGCTAGATGGCCTCTAAGGTCCTTTCCAGCTTGACACCGGTGACTATGATATTCAAAAATCCATTCAAGTTCCACAGGGAAGCCTATTCTCCATTTGTGGATTCTCCCCAATCCTCAACCAATTTTTTACTCTCCCATGTGCCACCTCCCCACCCCGCTCCATTTCAGTGAGCCAAGAGACTACTTTCCCTTCCCCTCCCAACCCAGCATCTTTAGTGATTCTAATGTGGCTTCTTACTATTCACATCCAACACCTGTAACTTACGGGGGGACCTGGTAAACCTGGAACACCAGAAATGCCTGGGAATCCACGTTCTCCCTAGACAGGAAAGAAAAAGAGGGTGGGAGAATGAATGAATGAACGAACAAATGAGCAAACAAACAAATGAATGAAAAAGTATACTTAGAGTCAAAAATATGAAGCAACTTTGTAAATATACAAGTCGGCTGAAAGTTACAGTCGAAACTACTTCTCTAAAAGACTTTTGAAAAAGTCAGATTGGAACAAATAAAGATCGGCGTATTTTTCAGAAGTTGACTGGCCACTAATCAATCACAAGCCTGCCCTCACTTATCAGTGGCCTTCTCTCCAAGCTTATCACTTCCTTATTCCCTCTCCATTCATTATTCAGCCCTGTTCACTGAACCCTCATCCCTTCTGATAAACACTAGGCAGAAAGAGAGAAAGCATCTTTCTTAGCTCTTCCCTGTACTCTTCATACAGCTCCCCTCTTCACTCATACCCATAACCATCTTCCAATTTATAAGGGTTAGGGCAGGGGTGGGGAACCTGCAGCCTCAAAGCCACATGTGACCTTCTTGGTCCTCAGCTTCAGCCTTTAGACTTTTGAGTTCAAATTTTATAGAACAAATCCTTTTATTATGGGGAAGTTTGGATTCAGTCAAAGGGCTGAACTTGAGGACCTAGAGGGCCACACGTAGCCTCCCCTGAATTAGGGAAACACTTGGGTGAAGTATGGGTTTCTTTTGTTGGGTTAGGGGTTAGGTTTTTTTTCCCCAAGGCAGTTGGCAGAACTATTATCACCAATAAGAGAATCATTCTAATAACCACAAACTTGGGCCCCCAGTTGTTTACTCACCATTGTCAAGTGTCAGCCTACATAGCCAGTTTAGAAAACAAAGGGGAGAAACAATCCAGAATGCAACCTAACAAACATTCATCGACAGCATACTATGTACAAGGATATTCTATCTCCCACCTCCAGACTTTTGCCTAGGCGGTCTACCCCACTTCTGGATATTCTCTGTTCTCACCTCCACTTCCTGGCATCCCTAGTGCCCTTCCAGGCTCAGCTCCAGTGCTTTCTCATACCTTTTCGGATAACCTCCCCCAGCTGCTAGGACCTCACCAAGATTTACCTTGTACATATTTTGTATATACTTCTGTGGGCATGTGTTATCTGCTCTGGTGGAACATAAGCTCCTTGAGGGCAGGGACTGTTCCCTTTCTGTCTTTGTATTCCCCAGTGTCCAATACAGAGCCTGACATATAGCAGATACTTAATAAATGCTTGCTTAATTGATAGCTAGGCACTGTGGAAACAAAGTCAAGAATCCGACAGTCCCTGCCCTGAAGGAGCTTACATTGAAAAGGAAGAGAACATGCATACAAATATCATGAACTATATACAAAGTTATTTGAGGGGCAGGGGGAAATACTAACAGTGAGGAGAGGATCCGAAAAGGCCTTGAGTTGGAGTAGTACTTGAGCTGAGCCTCGAAGGGCACCACAGATTCTAAGAAGGGGAGGTGAAAAGGGAGAACATTCCAGGCATGGGGAACAGCCCGTGCAAAGGCGTGGAGGTGGGATACTGTATACCAGGAATGGCAAATAGACCAGTTGGGATATAATGTAAAATGAGTAAGGGGAAGTAATGTGAAATTAGTCTGGGAAAAATAGAATGAGGCTTAAATATGAAGGGCTTCAAATACCAAACAAGGGAGTTTGTGCTTCATTGTAGTAACAATAAGGAGTGACCAAAGGCCTGGAAAGAAAGAGGGAACTGGGAGGAAGGGCAGAGTTGCCATTTCTGCTTGGGACATCTGGGTGGAAACGTCCAACAGGCAGGTGGGAATGGGAGCTAAGAGCTCTACAGAGGGAGGAGGCCTAGATAGGGAGATTTCAGAGCCATTTGCATAGACATGATCTATGTACTCATGGTTACTAATGAGAGGACCAAGGGTAAAGAAAGACAAGAAGGCCCAGACCAGGGCCCTGGTGTACGTACACCCAGGCACAGCAGGTGGGACATGAATGATGGGTGATCCAGCCAAGGGGACAGAGAAGGAGGAGACGAAGAAGGGAGAAATGTCACTGCCAAGGGAGGAAAAGAAGCTCCAGGAGGAGGGTAGACGTCTAGTAGACGACCCTAATTGTAGCAGAGAGATAATGATGATGGAGCCGTTAGTTTCTTGAACTATATTCTCCCAATATTCATAGTGGATAAAGTGCTAGACGTGGGGTCAGGAAAACCTGAATTTGAATCCTCCCTTAGACACTTATAAGCTATGGCATTCTGGGCAGCTCACTTTACCCTCTCTCAGCCTCAGTTTCCTCATCTGTAAAAATGGACGGAGGGGTAATAATAGTACCTACCTCTCGGTGTTGTTGTAAGGATCAAACAAGGTAATACATAGAAATACACATGCTAGCTGCATATGTATGACCTCGTAGGGTAAACAGCAGTCCAACCCCCATCTAATCACCCCTCTTTTTGGAGAGGGGAAGGCAGGGCAATTGGGGTTAAGTGACTTGCCCAAGGTCACACAGCTTTGCAAATCTTAACATGCTGTATAAACAGTAGCTATAATTATTATTTCTAAATCTATTCCTCTTATAAGAAATGAATCCCTCTCAGGTATGAATATTTTTTGTTGTCCTTTTTGGAGGTGGGAAGGCAAGGCAATTGGGGTTAAGTGACTTGCCCAAGGTCACACAGCTAGTAAGTGTTAATCAAGTGTCTGAGGCTGGATTTGAACTCAGGTCCTCCTGACTCCAGGGCCGGTGCTCTATTCACTGTGCCACCTAGCTGCCCCTCAGGTATGAATATTAATATTGCATGCCCTGAAAGTCTAACAAAGAAACAAAGGCCTTGCCTTCCTGGCCACCCATAACAGGCACACTTCTTGCTGTTCAGCCACAACCAGCTCTTCATGACTCCATGGACCATAGCATACCAATGTTGCCCAGGGGGTTTTCTTGGCAAAGATACTGGAGTAGTTCACCATTAAGGCAAACAGAGGTTAAGTGACTTGCCCAGGGTCACACAAATAGTAAGTGAGACCAGACTGGAACTCAGGTCTTCCTGACTCTAGCCCCAGCGCTCTATCCACCAAACTATCTAGCCGCCCCTAATGGCCACAGTAAGTTTCTTTAAAATTGTGGCCAATTTTGAACTTTTCACACAAACTACCCGCAGGAAATTTGCTTGAAACAGTGACCCTTCAAAACACATAAAACACAATGTGTGTTGCAGGTAAGGTACTAGGGCAGGGGTGGGGAACCTGTAGCCTCGAGGCCACCCCTCCCCACCCCTGTACTAGGGTATTAAAAAAAACAAAGTTAGGGAGAATGGTGCATTTATCCCTTCGAAAACAGTGTATTATAAGGGGGAAAAAAGAATTCTAACACTGGGCTAAGTAGAAGATACAGTATGCCTATCACCATTCCAAGATGGCCCAAAAGGATATTAGATAAGATGAACTTTCACAACCTCTAGGGCCCACCTCTGGACCTCTGCATTCCCTGGAAAACAGCTTTTCCCTCTTACTCATCACAGCAGTTGGAAGCTTTATGCAGGGGTGGGGAATTATGGGTGCAGAATGTGGTATATTCCAATTTGATTGCTCTGGGGGTTGGCTGTGATAGTTGATTTTTTTCTGGGGGTTGGAATCTCTTTATTCTTGGTTACAACAGACAGCTCATTGGGGAGGGAAAGGGACAGGGAAATATTCAGAAATGAAGAGGACATAAAAGGGACAGCGTGATATAAACATTTCTGGACCCTGCAGATGTGCAGAACTGGTTTGCTTGACTACGTTTAGCTGTTAAAAGGACCGTGTTTTGATTTCTTTATTTGGGGAGAGGGATAGGGAAGGGTGGAGACTAGCTGATGCTGAGAAAGAAAAGAAAAAGAAAAGAAACAAAAGAGAGTCATGGAAACCTTTTTAAAATGCAGAGAAGAGAACAGAAGGAAGGCAGTTCAGAGAAACAGACAAGCCCGCCAGCTTTGAAAGTAACAGGTTGAATTCATGATAAACTTTTTTTTTTTTTTAAAAGCAAGCTCTCCATAACAGGCATTCGTGACGTTAAATGTAATCATCTTTTCTGTTTTACTTTGCATACGCTTGCTTTTGGTTCCTTAAATTCTGTCTACAAATAAATGAAGGGGATGTAAACACAAAAGAGATCGATACTTAAAAAAATATAACTAAACCTTTGATGACTGAGGCAAAAATTGAACGTGGGCTGTGAAGAGGCAGAAAGGACACTCCGAATTAGAATTTTATCTGCTAATAAAAAATTTCTATTTTATTCCTTTCAAACACTTATGTTAACTGCAACTTGGTTAATGAAGTGTGGGCCTAATGCTGGGACTGGGTTTAATGTATAATAGAAGAGCTTTTAATGTATAATAGGCCTTTTCAGGTTTATTACATTTTACTCTCTTTCACATACTCTATAGTCAAGCCAAACTGGCCACCTTGCTATTTTTCACAAAGCTCCCACCTCCATGCTTTTGTCTCCATTGCCTAGAATGCACTTCCTCCTCAGTTCCATCTCCTGGAATCCCTAGATTTCTTCAAGCCTCAGTTCAAATTCCACTATCTCCACATGGCCTTTCCTGTTCTCCCTAGTTGCTGATGCCTTCCCCCCTCCACTCAAATCACCTTGTATTTTTTTCAGGGCTGCTAGGTGGCACTGCAGAGGAAAGAGTGCCAGGCCTGGAGTCAGGAAGACTCATCTTCCTGAGTTCAAATCTGGATCTGGCCTCAAACACTTACTAATTATGTGACCCTGAGCAAGTCACTTCACCCTGTTTGCCTCAGTTTTTTCATCTGTAAAATGAGCTGCAGGAGGACATGGTGAACCATTCCAGTATCTTTGTCAAGTAAACCCCAAACAGGGTTGTGAAGAGTCAGACACAACTGAAAAACAATCATTTTTTTCAGTTTATATTCTCATATATCCAGTTGATGCTGTCTCTCCTACTGGAATATAAGTTTCTTGAGAGCGGAAGCTGTTCCCCTTCTGCATTTGCATCTGCGGTACACAGCATGATGTTTGGCACAGAGTAGGTGCTTTAAAAATCTCTTATTGACTGAATGATTCATCACTAGTACTGCAGCTGAAGGTACTGGGAAGGTTGTTTCTGGCCTCAGAAGAGCTGAATTCTCTTCTGGATTCTGCTTCTTGCTAGCTGCATTTGTATGACCTCGTAGGGTAAACATCAGTCCAACCCCCATCTAATCACACTTCTTTTTGGAGGGGGGAAGGCAGGGCAATTGGGGTTAAGTGACTTGCCCAAGGTCACACAGCTAGTAAGTGTGTCAAGTGTCTGAGGATGGATTTGAACTCAGGTCCTCCTGACTCCAGGGCCAGTGTTCTACTCACTGTGCCACCTAGATGCCCCAATCACACGTCTTAAGGAAACTCCCAAAGACTTACATATTCACATCACTAAAGTCAATCCCAGGTCAAACTCCCAAGTGCTCTGGATAAATAGCTGCCCCCCTATCCCAAGGCTCACTGATTCTCTTTAGAATTATAAGACTAGGAAGCATATTACCAACATAAGGTCATGGTAGACTCACCTTTGCCCCATTGCACCCTGGGAGGCCCTGAGGTCCTGGAGCTCCATCATGGCCTGGCATGCCCTTGTAAGGGAGAACAGAACATTTTATCTATGATGATCATCTCCAGGAAAGAATATTCTCCAAAAATAATCACAAAAACAATAAAATCTAGAAAAATGAATGAAAAAACTCAATCCTACTTACGGGAAGACCTGGTGTTCCTGGGAATCCAGGGAGTCCAGGGGGCCCCTAGGAGAAGAAACATATTGTTTCATGAATCTCATTAGTATTATCATATTAGCATCATGGATTTAGACCTTGAAAAGACCTAAGGCCATCTGAGCTAATATCCCCATTTCAGAGATGGGGAGCCTTGGGCCCAGGAAGGTAAAATTATTTGCCATAGGATCTGAGATCTGGAACTGGAAAGAACCTTAAAAAACCATCCAGTCCAACCTCCTCATTTTGAAGAGGGGGAAACTGAGGCACAGAAAGGGGAAGTGACTCACCCAAAGTACCAGGTAACAAGTATCAGAGCCAGCTACTCTGAATCCGTACCCCCTTTGACCACTCTCTTGCAGATGGCTTCTTAAAAACTAGAAATTTAAACTTGAAATGAGATTCTATGCCCTCCCAAAAACATTGGTGCTCATTCAAATTTTGTCTAGAGGGGCAGCTGGGAGGCACAGTGAGTAGAGTACCAGCCCTGGAGTCAGGAGGACCTGAGTTCAAATCCAGCCACAGACACTTGACACACTTACTAGCTGTGTGATCTTGGGCAAGTCACTTAATCCCAATTGCCCCGCCTTGCCCCCTCAAAAAAAAAATAAAACAAAAGAAACAAAAAAACCAAATTCTCTCTAGAACCCAGACTCGGAGTTCTAGACAGAAAGATATCTTTGGGAGGGTTCTAGTGCTGTTTAGTCCAGTGGGAACAGGAAAATGGGTGGCTGGATGTGTCTGTTCTGCCATTAAAGAGCATCTTGGAATTCTGAGGTAAATGGTAACACTCAGACAGTCAATCAATCAACCAACAAGTGTCTATCACCCACTCACCTTCCACGGGCCAATGTGCTAAGCACTAGGAATACAAGTACAAAGAATGAAACAATC
This sequence comes from Trichosurus vulpecula, assembly GCF_011100635.1. Lineage (NCBI taxonomy): Eukaryota > Metazoa > Chordata > Mammalia > Diprotodontia > Phalangeridae > Trichosurus > Trichosurus vulpecula. The sequence continues at coordinate 2,880,576 of NW_023494377.1, forward strand.
CTCACTCCCAGTAAGCTGCCATCCTAATGGGGAAGCACACAGGACAATGCATGCAGCATAAACCAAAAATCAAACACACAGAAATAAATCCTAGGGCATTAACTACAAGGTAGTTTGGGAGGGGAACTCTGAGCAATCGGAAGGTGTGAGGAAGGGCTTCATGAGGAAAGTGTGTCTTAAAGGAAGAGAGACACCCCATGAGGCAGAGGTAAGGAAGGAGAGTATTCCGGGGGTGGGGGACCACCAGAGAAAAGGAGACAGGGGATGGAGTGGTCAGGGTGATGACTACCAAAAAGTCTAGTTTGGTTAGACAAAAGAGTGCAAGAGGGGAAAGTCCCGTCCAGAAAGACCAAAAAGTAGGTTGGGGAGAAGTGGGAAAGGGCTTTCAAAGCTAAACAAAGGAGTTTCTATTTTATCCTAGAAGGGCTAGGCAGCAGCCACTGGAATTGATGAAGTAGGGGAGTCACATGGTCAGATGGGTGCTTGAGGAAAATCACTTTGGCAGTTTGGAGGAAGCTGAATTGGAGTGGTGAGAGATTGGAGGCCCAGAGACCAATTAGGGGGCTGTGGCAATAATCAAGGCAAGGGGTGATGAGGGCCAGAATTAAAGTGGTAGTTGTCTGAGTGGAGAGAAGGGGTCACAGACGAGAGATGTTACAGAGAAAGAAATTGCAAGATGCGGTGACTGATTGGCTACATGGGGTGGGGGAGAATAAGGAGTCTCGGGGAACGCCAAGCTTACATGGAGGGGGCAGAAACGAAAAGGCCTGAAAAGGCTATTTGGCTAATGAAAGTCTTCTACGGAAATCAATCAAAAAATAAGCATTTATTAGGCATTTAAGGGGTACCAGACATTGTGCTGGGTGCTGGGGGCCCAATGCTAAACAGGAACCCACCCCTACCCTGGAGGAGCTGACATTCTAACAAAGGAGACATCACGAACTCATATAAGAAAATTCCCAAAAGCATTGTTTTGTCCTTTGGGACACCAAGCACACCCAAAGCAATTAGTAGCGGGGGACATTGGGGAGGCCTCGGGTAGGAAGGAGCTAGGAAGCAAGCTGAGGATTCTAAGAGGTGGGGATGGCTGCAAGTCTGGGCAAAGACATGGAGACAGGAAATGAGGAAAAGCAAGGAGACCAGTTTGGCTGCACAAAGGGGAGCCAGATTGGGACACACTTTTGATTTCAAACAGAGGAGTCAATATTTGATCCCATATGCAAGCCCTTAGAGCTTATTGAGTAGGTTGGCAGCTGTACACAGTTCAGATTAGAAAGGATCCTAGATTTAGAAGTCAGCTAGTCCAAACTTCCATTTTACAGATGAGTAAACTGAGGGCCAGAGAGGTGAGATGCTTTACCTAACTTCACACAGACAGTAGTAACTGGCAGAGGGCAGGATTCAAACTAAGGTCCTTTGACTCCAAATCTAGCTCTATTTCCATTGTTTGGTGACTTGAGGCAGGAAAATCAATTAGGAGTTCTTACGATGGTCCAGGGGAGAGAGAGAAGGCCCCTAACTCAGATGGCCATGGACAAATACCTGATGATTCTAGTCATCTCTTTTTATTTTTATTTTTTGAGGGAGGAATGCAGGGCAATTGGGGTTAAGTGACTTGTCCAAGGTCACACCGCTAGTACGTGTCAAGTGTCTGAGGTCACATTTGAACTCAGGTCCTCTTGACTCTAGAGCCGGTACTCGTTTCACTGTGCCACCTAGCTGCCCATAGTCAACTCTTTTTCTGAGGCTGTTAGGTTTGTCCTTGAATTGAATAGTTTTCCAACAGAGATCAGTGGATGTCAGAGGGCAATTCTGGGGACACCTGGTTACAGAGCTCAAACCCCAGCCTTATTTTTCTGAAACATTATCCATTCTCCCAGGACCAGCCTCCCCCTGGGCCCTCAGGCTCCAGACTCTCACTGATGTCAGAATCCTGAAAGTGGTAATGACAGTGGAGACTAGGAGGTCTGGAGCCTGGCAGAAGTGAGCACGTATGTGGGAAGGAACATTCCTTCTTTGGGGTTGTTGTTGTTTTAAAGATGACTATTGAATTCAAGCTTGTGGTAGGAGCAATATCTACTGCTAATCCGATTGGGACCTTAGGACTAGAAGGTCCCTACCACATAGGCTAGGTATTCCTCAAAAGGACAAGGAAATCATCCTCAATGGTCTACAAATGCCTTGCTTTATTCCAATCCTGAATCCAAATTGTTGGATTGGCCTGAGTAAGGCCCCACCCAGAACACTCCCATGTCTGTCACTGTTGTTATTCAATTGTGTCTGACTCTTTGTGACCCCATTTGGGGTTTTCCTTGACAAAGATAGTAAAGTAGTTTGCCACTTCTTTCTCCAGCTCATTTGACAGATGAAGAACTGAGGCAAACAGGGTGAAGTGACTTGCCCAGGGTCATACAACTAGGAAGTATCTGAGGCTGGATCTGAACTCAGGTTCTTTTGACTCCAGACCTCACACGCTGTCCACTGTGCCACTTAGCTGCCTTATGTCTGTCACTAGCCAAGTCTGCCTCTGAGCCCTGAGTTTCCAGAACATGCCTGCTATGGGGAGGCTGAGGCTGGTAAATCAGCTGAGTTCAAGCGTTCTGAGCTCTAGTATGCTAAGCTAATCAGGTGTCCACATCACGTCTGGCACCAACATAGTGAGTGAGGCTGGGGAGAGCAGGAGGCTACCAGGTTGCCTATGGGGGAGGGGCAATCTAGCCCAGGTCAGAAGTGGAGCAGGTCAAAGCTTCTATGCCAATCAGTAGTGGCATCGGGTCTGTGAGAGACCACTGCACATCCAACCTGGGCACAATTGAGAGACCCAGTCTGTTACAAAAAAAAATCCAAAAGAAAAGAAGGCTGACATCTATCCTCCCAACCCCAAATGTTTTGTGCAAGTGTGTCAGAAGCTCTTAAGGACATAAATCAGCCTTAACCAGCTATTGATTTTATTCTGCCCCTCCCTTCCCCCCTAATTGTCTTCTATTTATTTATCTCTGAAATTGCCTTTTATCTATTCTATATATACTAGTGATGGGAGATGGGATTTGCACTGCACCCATAAAAGGAAAAGCCCCTGAACTTTTCCACAAATATCAGGAACTCAGTCCCTGGCATTCCCCTGAGGCATCTGGCCCACCCCACCTAGATTACTTAATTATCTTACTTGACACTCCTTAATCCCATCCAGATCCTTCCTCTGTTGCTTCTGGACCACCCTAGGCTACTTGCCCCTCCTAGATCCCATCCAGATCTTCCTACAGTCTTTCAATATAAAAATACCAATCTTACCCCCATTAAATTGCACAGATTCTTAGAATCTGGCCTGTTTGTACTGGTATCACAAACACTGCAGACTCACTTAGGAATCTTGCCCACCCAACCCTTGTCATAATAAACTCACTACTTGGACTGAAAAAAGGTTTGAGTGGTCAAATTCTTTCAAGGCAGACCTACCCTGTACCCTTGCATTTCAGGGTTTCTAGCACCCCTCAACTGCATCACTAGTATACGGGCATGTTGTCTCCTCCATAGAATGTAAGATCCTTTGAAGGCAAGGACTGTTTCATTGTCTCTGTATCCAGAGCCTAGCTCAGTGCCTGCCACAGAGCCGGAGGTTAATAGATACTTGTTGACTGACTAGCTGATAGAAATCAAGTCACCCTTCAGCTAAGGAGGAAAGGCAGTTCTATTGTTCAATTATTTCCAGAAATAGTTAAAATTTGACATAAGACAAACAGCTTAATATATTTGTCCCTGGCCACTAACTAAAAGGAATGTTATAGTTGGTACATAATTAAAATCCAACATTTTCTGACATCAAATTCTTTATAAGCCTTTTCCAATCATATCAAGTTGTTGAAACAGACATTCAGTAAATAAACTGTTTAAAAAAATAACAGTAGCTTTCCAAATGTAAAAGAATTGCTTAGGACAACTTGAAATCTGCACCTACTTTTTAATTTAACTTTTGAAAGGAATTATTCTCCCACTGGCAACACATTTCAGTATGTTCTGTTATGGTCTACTAGAAGCAATTCACTTACCTTCCTCTGGAATCAGCTAGTGAAGGACCTCAGATATGACATTCTATAACTATCATTTGACTTACCCTGATTCCCTTCGGGCCCACTGGCCCAGGAGCACCGTCATCACCCTGCAAAATGCCACAAAATTGTTAGAGATGATTTCCCAGGGAGGTCTCTGATCACTGACGTTCTAATTGGGAATGAGGAAGCTGTAAAGCTTGGTTAATTTGCTTAAGGAAAACATACTGCTTTCCCCCAGGCTGAAAGCCTAGCAATGAGCTGCCTTGTCAAGGAATATTGGAAACGTGCATTCAATTTCTTTTGTTGTTGATTTCGGTGTTTTTTATATTTTTAAAGGAAATCATTTTTTTAACTTCTCAGTTCTGCTGGCACATGCTTATGTATATAGCACTTTTGGATCAGACTCCTTATTCCATTTCTCTTCTCAGTGAATCCTGTTCATTTTTAATTTTTAAAATTTTATTTTTTTCCCTTTTAAAAAACACACTAATGATTTGTTGATTTTTTTTTTGTCTTTGAAAAACCAGCTCTTTATTTTTATCAATCTAAAAGGTCTTTGGATTTTTCATTTTTCCATGATTTTCAGATTTTTATGCGTATTTGGGGATTGTTAATTTGATTTTCCATGGGTTTTTGCCTTTTAATACAATTTCATTCATCCTACTGATGGCTTACATTTATACAGTTTTAGGTTTTGCTTTTAATCTCACATGAAGAAGTGGCCTTTCTCTTTGCCAAGGTCAACCCCCTCTACACACACCCTTGATCTCATCTTCTCCAACAGCTTGCTCCCTCCATCACCCTCTGTCTCTTTGTCATCTTCAGTGTCTCCTTATTTACAGGCTCCTTCCCTGTAATCTACAAATATTCTCAGATCTCCCTAGTCTCAAAAACAAATAACAAAACCCCACTTCATGGAACTCCCCCATCTCTTTATGTTATTGGCCTTTCTTTTCCCTTTCACAACTGGGGAGCACACTATCTACTTAGCTGCACTTCCTGACCTCCCATTCATTTTTTTAAAAAAAAGTTTTAGTGATGCTTTCTGGTTGAAGTCACACTCATTTCAGGATATACCTGACCAGCTCCCATTCCTCTAGCAGCTACAATAAGTGGAGCTGACTGGATATGCAATACTCCACACCTATAGTCTCCCACCTGCCTAAAAAAGAGGGTGCTTCATTTCTTCATTTCTTCTCTAAGGCCAAGATTGGTCATTATTAATTACAATGCTTTAGCTTTAGGCTTCCTTTATTGTTCTTTTTGCTAACACTATTGTATCCATTACACATAGTGTTTTTCAGGCCCTAGTTATTTTGTTCCTCTACCACTGTGGTTCCAGTGATTTACTACCACAAAGTGTTTTTATAAATATTTCCTACACAGAGGAACTTCTGTTATTTGACTTCCCTCGAGAAGGCTCCTGATAGTGGGACCAACAACACTGGTTCTACGAAACCCGTTTCTTTCTTCCCGCAGGTGAGAGGTGGGACACAGGGGATTATAGATACCAAATATCTATCGATAAGTGAGTGAGCTGTTTTTCTTCTTTAAAGCCTGGTGGCAGGTGATACTGCTCCTGCTCCTATTCAACAGGGCCTTGATGTGCCCATACCCATGCCCTGGGGTGAGCATGCCCTGACCCCATGGGCACGGATGCTGAGTGAGGGATAAGCTCCCTGTGGTGTTTTGAGACTAGCTGTTCCTCTTTTCCTCAGTTTGATCCCACTATCTGCACTAGGGGTTCTGAATGGTTTTTGTGTCCTGGGGTCCTCCCCACTGGGGAATACTAGGGATCTCATGTCAGAATCGTGTTTTCAAATGCCTAAAATAAAATACACACAATTAACTACGGAAATAAAGAAGTCATTTATTTTTCCCATCCAAGTTCACCGATGCCCTGAACTCTATCACAGACCCAAGTCTGTGGATCATTGATCTAGAGGGTATGGCTCAGAATCAGCTCCTCTTTGACCTCGCCAAATGAAACCTAGCCCTAGGCATGTGACCTTGGCATGATGGAGTCACTCTCCACAGAACCAAACATGCTTGACTGCAGGGCAAACAAAAGCAATCAACAAACCAGAATCGGATATCTGAGTGGCCAGGCATCCACAGGACTCCTTGACCTCAGGTGCTCTAGGATAAACTCTTCTGAGCCCAGCAACCCTAGCGAATGCACAGTTCAGTTTGTTTAGCGCTCCCTGGCCTGACCTCCTGCCAGTAGGCAAAGGAAAGTAGACATTAAAGTGGTTTGAAATTGATACTTGACTCCTGCATTCAGCATTCCCAGCCAATCACTGGGTGAAGATTCATTCTGCAAGAACTCTGGACCCAAGCAATAACAACAACAGTAATGATAGCTAACATTTATTTATTAAACACCTACTATGTGCCAGGCAGGCAGCTAGGTGACGCTGCAGTGGATAGAGTACATTTCAGGCCTGGAGCCAGGAAGACTCCTTTTCCTGAGTTCAAATCTGGCCTCAGACACTTCCTAGCTGTGAGACTCTGGGTGAGTCATTTTGCTCTATCTGCCTCAGTTTCCTCATCTGTAAAATGTGCTGGGGAAGGAAATGGCAAACCAGTCCAATATCTTTGTCAAAAAAAAACCAACTAGGGTCACAAAGTGTCAGACACAACTGAAAAATGACAGTAACAACAAATGTGCCGGGCACTGTGTTAAGCATTTCACAAATATTATTTCATTTGATCCTCACAACAACCCTGAGAGGAAGGTGCTATTATGGAGGCCCATGGCTTCCTCTCTGTTCCCTCGTCTCATCACTTACCCTGAGCCAAAAGCCCCAGCCCTCTATGCAGTGGGAGAAGGGCAAGATAGAGTAAAAAGGCCTTCCTCCATGAAAGTCCCTAGCAAATGCATGGCTATACATACATATATACACGCATGCATGCATATGTATATGTGCATATGTATATATGTGTATATATACATCTGTGTACATTCTCATTTAGCCTATAACTGTTTAAGACTATTATTATTCCAGATTCGAGGCACAGTACACACACAGAAGCCTAATTCATTCACAGTGGGAACACATGCAGCTCATGTGAATACATGCCACTAACCCAACACATAGCAGCCACCATGTATTATTGAGAATGGCCAAATGAAGACACACTCATATGGAAACAGAATATGCAAAATGTAGCATGCCATCAGTAGGAAGCAGCCAAAATGATTAACGCAGACAGACATAAATACGTTGCATAGCAAGCACATAGGTCATGCACATGTCATATATGTTGCAGCCACATACAAAACACATTTTTCATATGTTCCTACACCGGGCATCATCTGCCTAGATGGGTAACCAATCACTTCTCCCCTTTCTCCTAAAGCATTATTAGCAAGCTAGGTGATGGGTCAAATAAGCCAGCACTTCCAGGGTGCCCTCGGGAGCTTGTGAAAGGCAAAGGCTGGGGAGTAGCATAGAGTTCTTCATCTAGAGCCCCAACCCCAAGCCCTGATGGATGGCCTAAGTGATTCTACACTTAGCTACAGGCTCTCGGGACACTCCCCAGTTCCCTGCAGCTGGAGTATTCCATTGAAAAGGAACTGCCTTGAGATTTAACCCTCCCTTCCTATCTGAACACGATGTCCCTCTGGGAACAGGAAAGACTTAGCCAGCCTCTCTAAGGGCACCAGGACTCATACCCCTTCCTCATCTGAGTTATAGTCATCCTAGCTATTTATCAAGCTAGAACAGTCCCTCAGCAACTGGCAATGAGGCTCTTCCTCTCAAGAGGTTCCATGGTTAATTTTCCATTACTGCTTTACCCTTGCTCACCAGAGAGTTTGACCAACTCTCCAACAGGCAGTAGGTGGCTATGATACATTGTCTCTACGGGGCTCTGAAAATTCTCTGGGCCTATCCTGAAGGCTAAGAAGCTGTCCATCAGCCATGCTTGGCATGGGGTGCCTTTCATCAGTCCACTATTGTGTGTGTACCATGCACATCGAGATTCCTTAACAAAACTTTGCTGATATCTTGACCCCGAATCTAGCCATCATACTATCACTTCTTTCAATCAAAGCCTTTCTGGACTCAGGGCACAGCAGGGCAGTAGACCTTCTGCCAAGCAGCTGTTCCTCTTCCTGAGAATGCAAAGCACCAGTCAACAGGCAGACATGGCACTTGGTTCAAATCTCACCAAGCATGGAGCAAGCTACTAGAAATGTCACACGTTAGCTTTTCTTCAGGCCTCAGAGTCCCCAGCACGTAAAGCACAGAGTCCTAATCACTTGGGCTGCAGGTCTCCCTGTGTGGTTCTTATACTTCTGATTTCTGCCCAGGATGACATCACTTTAAGTGATTTGCTTTCAAAGTCTACCAGGGTCAGAGTGGATTTTAACCAACAACCTATACACAGAGAAATACTTCTTCCTTCCATAGCACCATAGAAACTGTAGAAGCTTTCTGGGCCCTGCTCGTGGTCTATACTTCCTTGTGAATGGGGAAAGGAGAGAGAAAATGTTAAGTTATATGGGGAAATGATGACATAAAAATAGAAGACATCAATAAAACTGGACAGATGGATGAATGGATGGATGGATGGATAGTTGCTGTCGAGTCATTTTTCAGTTGTGTCCAACTCTCCATGACCTCATTTGGAGTTCTCTTGGCAAAGATACTGGAGTGGTTTGCCATTTTCTTCTCCAGTTCATTTTCCAGATGAGGAAACTGGGGCAAACAGGGTGAAGTGACTTGCCCAAGCTCCCACAGCTAGTAAGTGTCTGAAGTCACATTTGAATTCATGAAGATGAGTCTTCCTGACTCCAGACCTGGCAGCACCATCCAGCTGCGTGGATGGATGGATGGAAACCTTTGCAAATCAGGGCACAGACAAAGGGGCCACAATAACTACACAGTTTGTTGCAACTGCCTGATGGTCCTTTGGGCTAGTTAATAAAAACAAAGATGAATGATGGCACATTGTCTTATTTCAGTAGCTGGCCCCAGCTATAACCGCCCACATAAGGACCGATGCTACAAATCAATCAAGTCAGTCGCTTGTTACCTACCTTTTGGCCTTGAGGCCCAGGAGGTCCTTCTGCTCCAGGAAATCCAGGTAAACCTGGGTGGCCTTCCAAACCTGGAAGTCCTCTCTCTCCCTGAAAAAGAAGGAAAGAAAGGTAAGGTCATTGCATAAGGAAGTGGGGAGAATCAACAAAAGTCCCAAACAAAGCAATCTATTGTTTCTTGGGCCCTCAGGTAAAGACTATGGGAAGCAGGTCAATCTATGAGCTCCAGAGTGAACTGGATTTAAGGCTTGGTTTTTGAGAAAGAAATCTAGCCAGTAAACGCGAAGTTAAGGAGGCGGAAGCAGAGGCAGAGGCAGAGGCAGAGGGGCAGAGGCATAGAGCTCATAGATTGGACAATAGGTCCCTACCATCCTAGCACAGAGTAAATGTAAATACCAAATAGTAACCATTTCTCTTTTGGCCAGGAACCTTGAGGGTCCTCCCCTCTCAGTTTGAGTTTTGTTTTGTTTTTTTTTAGTTTTGATTAACTTCTTAAAGACGCCTATTCACTGAATGGGAGTTACCTCACTCAAAGTAAGAATCTGAAAAGACCTTACTTAGCCTGAAAGGGCCAGGGTCTCTCACTGCATCCTGGGCCATCTCCAGTCATCCTGAGGAATATCTGGTCACTGTATCCAGATGGCTCTGAAGGAGAAAGTGAGGCTGGTGACCTTGCACAGCCCTCCCTCACTCACATCAAAGTCAACTACAAGTCATGTCATCATTTCCCTGATGCCATGGACCTCTTCAAGAACGAAGGATAAACACAACAATGGGAAGCAGGGGTGGGAGGTGGTGAGTAGTTTCTATTCTTTCTTCTATCTGGGTATCCTAATTGTCCCAGACTAGGGAAGTTTCAATGTTATTATGCTGTTTGTTTAATTAACTTTCACTGTAATTGTTTATAATAAATGATCATCAGGCAAAAGAAACAAAGAAAGAAAGAAAGAAGGAAAAAAAAAAAGCACAGTCACAAAATAATCCAAACACCCAGATAACTCTCACTTTAATTCAGCCAATGGCATTGTACATATAGTTCCCATTGCCCTGGAAAAATTACCAAGATCTTAGCGGCTGTAATGGCAACCACACTGGCAAACTCAGGATGGCTACTAGTGCCAGTTCTTTTATCTGCTGTACTAGGAAAGACAGGTGTTTCAGGGGCCAACAATCTTCTTTAATTAAACAGAAAAAATACGGAGAAGAGAAATAAAGACCAACAGACAGGGCTCTACTGCCTGAATCAAAGCTTTACATCCATCAATAAATTGAGAGAGACTTTAACTCTGAGTCTGGGAGCTCTGAACACACGGCCACTCAGAGTTGAGACCAAGGAATCACAGCATCTTTCTCATAAGCAAGCCCCCAAAGCAAAAGCTCATCTCCCAGAATATATACTCTTTCAGCTAATAGGCTCAGTGCCTAATTAGAAATTAACAAAAGGTGTGTAAGCCTTCCTACAAGCAAGTTTCCCTTAATGGGCTCCACATGAGGCCTATTGATGGGTGGGGAAGATCTTATTCCCCATTAACCTTACAGTTGCCAAAAAAAATTTGCAAATACTAAGTGTATGTAGTATTATGCTTTCTTGTTGAGGGAAAAAAAATGATTAGATATGAAATGAATTTTTCAAACACAAATGTAAAAGCTTTTACAGGGAAAGGCCTGCTGAACCAGACTGAAAGACATGTGGGGGAATAAATACATATGGTCTCAGGAGTGATAAAGGAAGATTAGACCAGAAGGAAGGATAGTCCACTAAGTGGCGCAGCAGTGGTCCAGAAAAGGGCCCTTGAGTCAGGAAGACTGGAGTTCAAATCCACCCTCAAACACTTACTAGCTGTGTGTCTAATCTCTATCTCAGTTTCATCATCTATAAAAATAGGAGACCAATAATGCTTACCTCCCAGGGTTGTTGTGAGGATAAATTTACATAATATTTGTAAAATGCTTTGCCAGCCTTGACCCACTTTATAAATGCAGGTGATGGTGGTGATGGCAAGGGAGCCCAAGGGTTTTTTAACCTTTTTTTGTTGTGGACTACTTTGGCAGTCTAGTAAAGGCTTATGGACCCATTCTCAGAATCATGTTTTTAAATGAATAAAATAAAATACAGACTACTAAGGAAGCTAATTATTTTGAAATACAGTCAACAACATATTTTTAAAAATAAGTTCACTGGCCCAAGGCTAAGAAGCACTGGTATAGAAAAATAACAAGAATTACTTGGGGCAGCTAGGTGGTGCAGTGAATACAGCACCAGCCCTGGAGTTAGGAGGACTTGAGTTCAAATCTGACATCAGACACTTGACACTTACTAGCTGTGTGACCTTGGGCAAGTCACTTAACCCCAATTGCCTTGCCTTCCCTCCTCCAAAAAAAGAATTACTCGTGAATCTTTGAATATGATGTCCAGGTCTAAAGACACTTGACAAACCCCAGGAGTTGTAGCCTGTTATCTGATCTACTCATTATTGGTGTTCCCAGGTATTTGGTCTCAGTTAACAGACCCTTGGTACAATTGAAGGAGGCTCTGTTTTTTTTTCCTCTATATCAAAATAAAAATGCACAGACTCCAGCCCATACCTCAGGCCACTCTGAAATAATCTAGAGTCTGGATAGAGTCAATTCACAAAGCTTCATTTCGCAGAACCAGGCCAAGACTAGTCCTCAAGGCCTATTTTAAGGAAAATGCCCAGGCCAGCCATGTCAACATTCCTATGCACACAATCCACTCCTGACTTTCTGGACCTTCTCTACCACCTCCCTAAACCAGCACCTTCCATCTCCCCCTTTTCAATTGCCTTTTCTTCACTGCTTTCCCTCTTTAGACTGTAAAGTCCCTGAGGGCAGGAACTGTCTTTCTGTTTGTATTAGCACAGTGCCTAGTTATTAAGTAATGACCTAACAAATGCTTGTTGACTTGACCCAACAATAGTGAAAGCAGACCTGCTTTGGTTCTAGTGTCCCCTAGGGGGGTTGATTGTTATAATAATGATGATAATAACAATAACATTTATATAGTACCTACTATGTGCCAGAGGCTGTGCTAAGCATTTTAAGATGATTATCTCATTTGGTCCTCACAACAACTCTGTCAGGTGGGTACTGTTATTATCCCAATTTTATAGTTGGGGAAACTGAGGCAAACAGTGACTTGCCCAGGATCACACAGTAAGTGTCTGAGGCTGGATATAAACACAGGTCTTCCTGACTTCAGGCCTGGTGCTCTATCCACTACAGTGGCACTTAGCTGCCCCAATGATATTATAAATACTATAGAAAAAGGTAGATGTGACCGTTTCTGTGCCCTGAAATCCAGAATCAGACTAATTTATCCTTCAATAAGGATTTGAAATCTAGAGCTGGAAGGGCTATCTTGTACAAACCATTCATTTATTTTACGGAAGAGGAAACTGAGACCCAGAAAGGCTAAGTGACTTGTCCTATCTCACACACAGGATTCTAGGTGGAGAGCTGAAAAAAAACTTCAGAAACGATCCAGTCCAAACTCTTCATTTTACAGAAGGGGAAACTGAGACCCAGGGAGAAGAAAGGTCTTGCCCAAGGTCAAATAGGTCAGCTGGGGTCAGGACAGACTCAGTTATCCCATTGAAGATGTGGTCCTCTTGAAAAAATGAGAATCCCAGGTTGGAAGAACACAAATTTATTATTTTCTGCTGCTAGACACCTTTTACAGATGGATGGAATGAAGGAAGTGGGGAATGAACAGAGATGGTAAAGTTCAGGGAGACTTATAAGGAATACAGATGGAGTTAACAATTTTCATCAGTAGCCAGCACTCTCTTAGGACAGTTCAGCCTGACCTCTTTAGGATACATGCAGGAGCCCATAAGATTAATAGTATCAAACACAGCCCAATATAGAGTGTCTAGTCACACTAATGAAATTACCAACTCTTGAAATATTCAAGTACTGATAATGAAGTAGGATACAAAAAGGCATGAGAACTAGCCATCAGAAAACCTGTATTTCCTGCCTTATGAAACTGAGCAAGGACCACTGCAAAGTCACCAATACAAAAATGCAGCTTCAACTTAGCGCATGTAATGACATGCGAAGCTGGGATTCTGTATGTTAGCTATATTAATGGGCTTTTGCTGCCTCCCCCACCCCCATCATGGTCTTGTTCATGTCCATGGTTCACTGTTCAAGTAAAGATCAGGCATAAATGTCTCTGTAAAGGATCTATAAGTATGTCTGTGGTTGGAGAGGCTCACACTTGCTTAAAGGAAAAGTGTTTCAGCCAGACGATTAGAACTAGATGCAATGAATACCACTTCTAGGGGCAGTATCCCAAAGAGATCATACAAATGGGAAAAGGACCCACATGTACAAAAATATTTATAGCAGCTCTCTTTGTGGTGGCCAAGAACTGGAAATTGAGGGGATGCCAATCAACTGAGGAACGACTGGATAAGTTGTGGTATGTGAATGTAATGGAGTACTATTGTGCTATAAGAAATGATGAACAGGCAGACTTCAGAAAAGCCTGCAAAGACTTAGATGAACTGATGCGGAGTGAAGTGAGCAGAACCAGGAGAACACTGTACATAGTAACAGCCACAGTGTGCGATGACTAACGTTGACAGACTTAGCTCTTCTCGGCAATGCAAGGACCTAAAACAATTCCAAAAGACTCATGATGGAAAATGCCATCCACATCCAGAAAAAGAAATATGGAATCTGAATACAGATCGAAGCAGACTATTTTCTTTTTTTGTTTTGTTTTGTTTTATATTTTCCTTTCTCGTGGTTACTCCAATTCATTCTAATTCTTCTATACAACATGACTAATGTGAAAATATATTTAACAGGAATGTATATGTAGAGCCTATATCAGATTGCATGCCATCTTGTGGAGGGGGAGGGAAGGGAAGGGAGAGAAAATTTAAAACTTATGGAAGTCAATGTTGAAAACTAAAAATAAATAAATTAACTAATAAAAAAGAACTAGGTGCAACTAAAGAGAATAAAGCAAGAAAAGAAAATGAGAAAGAACAAAAAGCAAAGTATTACATCAACAGATGTCTTGATTGACATTCTGAACAATTTACCAAGACCCTTCCGGGTCCTTACCTTCTCCCCTTTTATTCCACTACAATCACACTTGGATCCAGATGAACACCCATGACAAGCCTTTAAAAAAAAAAGAAAGAGAAGGGTTATTCTCAACTCCAACCCAGCCTTGTACATACAGCATGCCTACACATATGGTCCTCAGACCTGTACTGCATCCATCCTTCTGCATCACTGGGGACAAGGGGAAAGTGGTAAGAAAAGGGGATGGAGGGCCTAGTTATAATAGTTTGGAGACCATCGATAAACATTCATTCGGTTTATGGTTCTCTCAATGTGATCTCCTTGTCCAATGGCCAACACTTGCACATTTTACTGAAGATAGTGAATCTCATCAACCATGCCATTCTCACTATAAATGAAGCCAGAAGGCAAAAGAAAATTGGACCAAAATAGACAGGTGGCTCACAGGTTCTCCAGGGAGAGGCAAATAAAGGAGGTGGCAGAGCTGATTTTATTGTGTATCCAGAGGCAACCAGAAACTTCAATTCACAGGACATTTTGGTCAGCCTGCATTACAGGGCTCATAGTAAGTATTCGCAAAACAACCACCATGAAAATAATTGCAGTTTATGCATCAACATCTGTTGCTGAGAATAAAGAGGAAGTTGAATTCTATGAAGAAATCAAGAACACGCTCAAAATTAAATCAACATGTATGCTGATAATGGGTGATTTCAATGCAAAGGTGAGCATGGGGAAGGTTGGAGAAAAATATGGTGGAAAATATGCGTCAGGAATAGGAAATGAAATAAGCTAATAACTTAGAGATGACACAAAAGCCTCGTGTCACAACAGTACAAATACTCTCTTTGAGGAAAAATCAAGACCTACTGGCAACAAATATTCCTCCCCCTCCCAAATGAAACTAATTATATTTTAATCAACAGGAAAAGACTCATTACTGATGTAGGAATCATTTCAGAATTAGCTGTGCAGAGTCAGATCATTAAATTGTTAGAGCAAAAACCAAAATCAGTACAAAGCTAGAAAAAGAAATAAAAATGAGCTAGGCATCACAGTGCTGGACTTAAATGTTGGACTTTGCATCGGGAAGATCTGAGTTCAAGTTCTACCTCAAATTCTAATAGTTGTGGTACCCTGAGCAAATCACTAAAATCTTTCTCAGCCTCAGCTTCTCGATTTATAAAATGAGTCATCATAATAGCACCTATCTCCCAAAGCTGCCGTGAGGATAAAATGAAATAATATTTGTAAAGCATTTTGCAAGCCTCACAGCACTATCTAAATGCTATGATGATATTGATGATGATGATATAAAATTCAAAAACTCCAAAATGACCTTTTTAAACAAGTCAGTACAAAGATGACCAAAGATGGAAATAGTCAGTGTTGAAGGAGTTGTGGGAAGATAGGCACACTGGTGCATTGTTGGTGGAACTGTGCACTTGGATGCACTTAAAAACTAACCATTTTGGATACCAATTTGGAATTATTCAAATAAGGTCTAAAATGTTTGTAACCTTTGCCCCAGAGATTCCACTACTAGGCTAAGACTCCAAGAAGGTCATTGATAAGAAAAAAGTCCCCACATATACCAAAATATTTGTAGCAGCACTTTTTTGGATAGTAAAGAATTAGAAACAAAGTAGATGTCAGTCGATTGGGGAGTAGCTAAACAAATTGAATGAATGTAAATCTAAACATGAATGCAAAGGAATAATTCCTATGTTGTGAAAAACTATGTATGTGATAAATACAGAGAAGCATGGAAACAGCTTTACGAATTATTGCAGAGTGAAGTAAGCAGAACCTAAAAACACATACACAATGGCTTATTGTTGTTCAGTTGTTTGGTTGAATCCAACTCTACATGACCCCCTGGACACTGCCCATGGCATTTTCTTGGCAAAGATACTGGAATGGTTTGCCATTTCCTTTGCCAGTGTGTTCCTGGAGGAACAGAGGCAAACAGAGTTAAGTGACTTGCCCAGGGTCACACAGCTAGTAAGTGTCTGAGGCCACATTTGAACTCAGATTTTCCTGACTCAGGGCTCAGTGCTCTCTCTAACCACTGTGCCACCTAGCTGCTCCACATACACAAAGGCTACAACAACACAAATGGAAAGACCCAAACACACACAAACAAATCAAAAAGGAATGATGCACAACGACCAAAAACAAGCAGGGCTCAGAAGAGATAGAAGGCCTCAGCCCCACCCCACCCCTTTGTAGAGGTGGGAGGTCCACGGGTTGTACATCGAATATATTTTCAGACTTTTTAGATGTATCGATCAGTTGTGTCGATTTTTTTCCTAATTCTTTTTCTTCTTTTGTCTTAAAAATGCTATTTATGCTATGGGATAGCTCTCTGGAAGAGGAAGGGAAAAGAATATCGGTAGAAATTATGGTAATGCCCAAAAAAGACATCGATAAGACTTAAAAACAAGCCACTGATGTAAAAAATGGGAAATGGACAGAGAAATGAACATTGAAATGACTGATAACAGAATGTGTTGGGGGGGGCACCGTTTTCACTGAGAGAAGACATGAAAAGTGGAAACGATCTTGGAAAAAAATCTCAGACCTTATTATCTGTACTTCTCCCTACCAACCCCTCCCCCCATTAAAAAAACAATGAAGAGAATCTGGCTATTTTTCTATCTCTACAGGTTTTTTCCCCTTTTAATGAGAATAAGCTACACACACAACATCCTTGATGAAGGTTTGAGAAAGGAACGAGCGAGCTTTTACAAATGACATTCTACAGCAGCCCACATCTTTATAATTACACAACTGACTGAGCAGTATAGAGAATACACTGGGCTTGTCTGTTGACTTTGATAGAGCAAAATGCTGCCTTAAAGGCCCTCCTGCAATACGGTGTCTCTCATGCACACATCAAAAATCCAAGATTTCTTGAAAAATGTGTAGTAGCTATTTCTGCGTTGCTTTTTCATCTTTGTGGGGATCCGAGGGCCCTAGGAATTTTCCAGAGACGAAGAATTATGAGCCACTGGGAAGTGAGATTGCTCCATCTTCTCCCAGGCAGAAGGTGGAAGGGGAAGATGTACTGTTCAGAGCCCACTAGAAAGGAAGAAGCCACACTATCTGTACACTGGTGCCCAGCACCAGCTGCTTCCCTTTCCTTCTGTTGCCTTTGACACAGACTTTCTGATTGCCAAGCTGGGGACTGGGGTGATCATTGGCTGCCCTTGGAGCCAGATCCACTGATTGCTGGGCGGGCCTCTGTGGGCCACAGCTGCCCTTGAATTAGAACTGCTGAGGTTTTCTATGAGGCAAACCGGGACTGTGGCTACAGCAGCTATTACCCAAGCCTCAGGAGGCCAGGAAAAAGGCGACCAGACACCAACCAATAGGACTGACCCAGATGAGAAAGCAGAGACCAGGAGGAAAGTCGTCCTCTGAGAATCCTGCCTGCTGGGGAGCAAGGAGGAGAGGACTGATTTCTCCCATTTTCTTTCTCTGCTTTCCACTGCTGTAGTCTGAAAACTGGAATTGGGGTTCTGGGTGCATATCCCTCTCCTTATTCCTTCTGATTCAAAAAAAAAAACCATTTCATTGATGCTTTGTGTCTTTGCAATGAAGTCATTTCAATACCACCTCCATCCCCAATGAAACCTCAGTATTACCATAAATAAATAAACAAATAAGTGAATGAATGAATGAATAAACAAACACTACCATCCAATACAGATTTTGTCCAAGACCTTTTCCACTTTTCATGTCTTTTAGACATCTTAAGAATTAGTCCCTGAAAACCAGGCCCCCCTCCAACACATTCTCTACCACATCTGACAACATAGATTATCTCTCATCAGAGTTTCTCACCTCCCTACTACAGTGTTCCACTGTATGGTCTCAAGGACTGCCTGGTTCTTCCATCACTCACTCAGGGTTTGATATTTATCTAGCAATCTATTCATTTACATTGTAGCAGTCTCATATATACATGTATCTGTGTGTATGTATATATATACGTGTGTGTCTACGACTGCATACATATATACACATACATGTATACATACATATACATATGACTGCAGCAATGTAAATATATATATTCTGAATGTAAATATATATATATATTTGTTAGTCTGCATCAATTCACACACATTCTCCCATGTTTCTCCAAATTCCACATAATCATTGTCTCTTACTGTACAATAATATTCCATTACATTAAAAATCATTAAAATTATAATGAATATGCATTGATTAAACACCTATAGTATGCCTGACACTGGGCTAGATGCCAAAGAAACAAACATAAAGAATGAAATAATTCCTATTCTTAAGAAAATTCCATTTTATCGGGGGAGATGAGAACATATAGAAGTCTGCTGTAGTCAGGTATGATTTTGTCTGGGGGAGGGGGTACTAAAAGGTGGGAACATCAGAGGGTTGTGTTTGGGCTGTGTCCCAAAGGAAGAGGGGCTGTAAAAGGAGGCAGAGCATTCTAGGCATGGAATGGGATTCCATTCTAGACATCAAGGGTATGGAAATGGGAGATAAGGTATCATGTGTAAGGAACAGAGAGAAGGGCACTCTGGCTGGAACAGAGTACAGGAAGTATGAGGGAATAGTGTATAATGAGGCTAGAAATATGGATGGGTCAAGTTGTGAAGGGACCTAAAAGCTAAATGGGCAGCTAAGTGGCACTGCCATGGGTAGAGTGCCATGCCTGGAGTCAGGAAGACTCATCTCCCTGAGTTCAAATCCAGCCGCCAACACTTCCTAGCTATGTGACCCTAGGCAGGTCATTTTACCATTTGCCTTAGTTTCCTGATCTGTCAAATGAGCTGGAGAAGGAAATGGCAAACCACTCCAGTATCTTTGCCAAGAAAACCTCAAATGGGATCACAGAGAGTCAGACACAACGGAAAAATGACTGAATGACAAAAACAAAGTTTCTATTTGATCCTAGCGTAATACAAAGCTACTGGAGTTTGTTGTATCAAAGAGTGATATGTGACATAGTCAGATCTGCACTTAAGGGAAATCATTTTGGCAGCTCTAAGGATAAATTGGAGTAGAGAGACTTGAGGCAGACCCATTAGGAGGCCATCACAGTAATACAATAATAATAATAGCTAATTCTTAGCACTTTACATGTATTATTTACTTCACAGATTTGAAAAGCACTTGATTCATTTAATCTTCACAACAACCCTGTGAGATAGGTGTTCTTATTGTATACCCTTTTTACAGATTTAAGTGACTAACCCAGGGTCATACAGCTAATGGCTGAGGCAGGATTCAAACTCACATCTTCCTGATGCCAAGCACAGGCCTTCTAACTGCTGCATCACCTTGCTACCTGCCATATACTGTCACCTTGTCAGCCAATGACATGCGGAATAGAGAATGCCTCAATTTTCCTCAAAGAGTGACAGCGTCAGGCTTGAGAAAGGGCATCAGCAGCAGAACAGAAGTGTTAATACGGTTTGACCTGGTAGAACCATCACAGGAGAACATCCAGGCAACAAAGAATTTGACTGGATTAAATGCTCAGGAACAAGGTCATTTAGAGGGATGACCAAAGGCCACAAAGAGGACTGGGGAGAAGTGGGAAAGAAATCAATCAAGAAATTAATTATAAGACTATTATTTTTCCATTAATACTTCCTCCCCCCCAAAAAAGGAATGTGATCAATGAAATGGGTTCATTCAATTCGATCAACATGCATGAAGTCTATATTATGTGCCAGGCAGTGGAGTGGCCAAAAGGCCTCAGTCTTACCTCTACCACATACCGGCTATGTGACCCTGGGAAGTCACTTCCCCACTCACTGATCTAAGCAACCTTCCAAGACTTTAGGTTGCCAAAAAGGTGGTGACTTGCACTAGGAGAGGAAGTTTCCTCCTCTGGGACTTCCCTATCCCAATGAAATCCCAGGACCAGTCCCTACCCCTATGTACCAAACACTATTAAGTTGAAGGTAGAGACAAAAGAGAAGCAACAGTCCCTGCCCAAAGGAAGCTCCCATTCTTTTTCCTTTTGTGTGACATATAATTTATTTATATTAACAGGTATGGCTGTGCCCACACTCAATGCTTCATCACGGTATGTCACCAACTCAGGGTTCCCAAAGGCTCCAATACCCCTTCTTACAAGATGTGTGACCTTGGGCAAGTGTCAGTTTCTAATGTTCCCCCCAACCCACATTAGCTGGGATCTATTTAGCAGTTAGGTGCTTGTGTCTTCTACTATAGAATGTAAGCTCCTTGAGGGCAAGGGACTATTTCATTTTTTTCGGTCTCTCTATATTAAGGGTTCTTAAGGGCAGTCTGGTAATGTCTATGGACAGGTCTGCACAACATAAAGGATTTTTGGTGGCCTACAAAAAATGCAGAGGTGGTCAAAGTAAGTAAAGATGTAACGAGAGCTTTGTCCATGCCCCACTTAACCCGCCTTCCACTAGTCACCATTGTGCCCATCATGTAACTTGGCAGGTGCCAACTGCACACTCTCTCCTGTTTGTCATGACCCATGGCAACTAACCATCATCACTCTGTCTCTAGTCCAAGAGGAGCGATTTCATGATAAATAAAAATCTTAAGTAATAAGTGTAATTAATTGATATTAATTGAAATTTCCCTTTTTAATTTTTTTTTGCAAAACAGTTTAGTCATTAATTATACCTTTACTTGGAAAGTTTGGCCAGGAACCCTGAGGGTCTTCCCCTCCCAGTTTGATTTTTATTTTGAGTTTGGATTAAAGGGGCCATCCCTTGATTAACTTCTTAAAGAGGCCTATTCACTGAACAGGCATTAACTCACTCAAAGTGAGAACCTGAAAAGACCTTAACCTAAAAGGGCCAGGGTCTCCCAATGCATCCTGAGTCATCTCCAGTCATCCTGATGAATATCTGGCCACTGGGCCCAGATGGCTCTGGAGGAGAAAGTGAGGCTGGTGACCTTGCACAGCCCTCCCTCATTCAAATCAAAGTCAACTGCAAGTCATATCATCAGTTCCCTGATGTCATGGTCCTCTTTAAGAACGAAGGACAAACGCAACAACAAAAAACATCCAATCTGCTAAAAACCTATCTGCAGCCCAAAGAAGTTTAGCCTATTTTAATTTTGGCCCCTACCTCCTGCCAAGTTGTGCAGACACATTCTCAGAATGTTTTTTTTTAATTAATAAAACAAAACCCAAAGGATCACAAAAGAAACCAAAGGTTAGTGGAAATAAAGATATATATTTTTTCCATCCAAGTTCATGAACCCCCCCTTTGAAATTTATCTATAGACCCCCTAAGAGGGTGCCTGATTAAAAACTCCTGACCTAGTGCCTAGCCCATTACATGGGACATAGTAGGTGTTTAATAAATGCTGTGGATCATCACAGAACACTGAGGAAAGCTACTATCTAGGTGGCTTGGTGCATAGAATTCTGGGATGGGTGTCCAAATCTTGCCTCAGATGCTTATTATCTGTGACAGGCAAGTCACTCCCTCTCTCAGCCTCAGTTTCCTCATCTGAAAGACAAAGAGCCTCTTCCACATCTAAATCTATGATTCCATGCAGTGAACAATGACAATGAACTAATCTGCATGGATTGCCATGATGGCGATTATGGCTGATGCATATTGTCTGAAGCACCTTTGAGGCTTTCAGCCCAAACAGGGACTAACGGCAGCGGGGGGGATTTCAGGCATCCCGGACACAGAGAGGTTTTTCGGCAGGTGGGCCATGCCTGAGGCAGCAGTAACCCACCAGAGTCCAGCCCTCAGTGAAATAATCCAAATGCCTCTTTTCCCTCCTAGCAGCAGTTCCACTTGTTTATGTCTGCATGTCTCATCTCCCTGATGGGCCCTGGCAAATCGAAGGGCAAGAAGCGTTTGATTTTTTGTCTTTGTATCGCCAAGGTCCAGCACAATGCCTCATACACAAGAGGTGTTCCATAAACGTCTGCACTGCTTGGCATATCCCACCCCAGACAGAGGATTGTCAAATGATGGAGCAGGTGCTGAGTGAGTGGGGGAAGAGAGAAGCTTAAGACTTCTGATAATGGATCCTTAACATCCTCTGGCCATCATTTAGATTTCCTCTCTTGTTCCTTTCATCAACTAAACGCTTTTACACCTCTACCTCCCCAAGGAAAAGGTCAGTCCTCTCCAGAGGCTTTTAAAAATAGTATTGTGCACCACAAAACAATCAAAACTCAGTGTGGAGAAATTATAAAGAGAAAGCTAGGCTCTCAGGAAGAAATATGTGAAAACAGCTCCCCCTTCTGTCTTGAAGAGAGCAGGGCACACAGATATTGAACAGCACAGAATATCAGATATTTTCAACGTGTTAAACAGTATTGCTAATTTTTTTGACTCTTCTTCCTCTTTTTTTCTTTTAAATCCTTTAATATAAAGGCTGCCTCTCTGAGAAGGTAGATGGGGAAGGGTACGGGAGGAAATATAATCAATATAAAAATTAAAAAGCCCTCTAAAAATTGATTTTTAAGAATAGGATTGTACAAACATGTCAGAGAGACCTCAGATGGTTCTAGCCTGTCTTGCTGGAGGGGGGCAGGGATGGGCCAAATAACCTGGTACCTTCCTGCAGTTGAAAGAGCCAGTAATAATTAGCCTGAAGAGGAGAATCATGGGGGGCTGTCTTTGAGTAGTAGAAAGGCTAACAGAGAGAAAAGGAAGCAGCATTGTCCTTTTGGTCCCAAAAGGCAATGGGGGGGGCGGTAGCAAAGGGGATAAACTTAGACTTGATATGGGGGGGGGGGGACCTAAGAATGAGAGTACTTTAAGAGTGGGATGGGCTGCCTAGGGAAGTGGTGGCTTCCTTCTAACTGGAGGTCTTCAGTCAGAAGCTGGATTACCAACCATCAAGCATGTTGTATCAAGAATCCTTTTCGTGTAGAGGTTGGAGCAGATGGTGGCTGAGGATCCTGCCAACTCTCAAACTCAGCAATCCTGGGACTCTGTACCTGCCTACCTATACCAACTAGACTGAACAAGCTACCGTTGTTGGGATATTATACCAAATCTTTCCTGAACAAACAATACGAACTAGTATCCCACACTTATACCCAATGAAATGCCAAGTTGTGTTGATTCTACCTTTACAATGTCTCAGGCCAATAAAATGGAAGCTTCCTGTGGGCAGGGAGCAAGCCCCAGGGAAAAGCAAAACGGTATAATGAATAGAGACTTGCCTTGAAAGACAGAAAGATCTGGACTCAAACTGGCTGTGTGATCCTGGGTAAGTCACTTAAGTACTCAGGAGGTCCTGACCAGCCTTGGTAGAGAGAATTTCCTCACATGGGAATTCCTATTAGCAATAAAATCACAGGTCTAGTCCTTAATTCCTCTTCCACCCAGTAAGTGCTGACTAAGTGTGTATTGGGTTGAATGGCCACATGTTTCAGATTTGTCTCCTTGTCGTCCCTCACACACAGAGCCATGGCCCTCATTCAGGCTCCCATTCCTCTTTCCTATTTTTCTTGTTTCCTCCCAGTCATCTTCCTGCCAGCTGCCAGAATGACATCCTAAAGCACTGCCCGAAGGAGCATCAAAGGGAAGTGGGAAAGGAATGTGGGAAGGCACCCAATCAGAGGTCAGAGGATCACAGGCTTGTGGTCAGCTTCTCCAAGCCTCTCATTTCACTGAGGCCTAAAAAGGTAAATGACTTGCCCAAGGTCATACAGGTAGTAACTAGCAGACCCCATATTTGAAACCAGCTCCTCTGATTCCCAATCTGGTGCTCTCCATTATGACCTATTCCCCGGATTACTTAAAAGAAACACAAAGTCTTCAGCCCACCTCTGAAAGCCTTCCACAGTCTGACTCCCACCTAATATTCCTTTTTTTTCACATTACGGCACTCACACACTCTCCATTCCAATCAAATTGACCTATTTGACGACACTCCATCTCCAGTCACCTAGTCTTTGCATAAGCTGTCGCCCATGCCAGACATGCCACTGTTCCACCCTTCCTCCCTCTTCTTCCTCATACCAATGTCCCTACTTATAAAATGAGAATGGTAACAGCACCTACCTTAAAGGGTTGTTAAGAGGCTCAAAGGAGGGAATATATGTAAAATTCTTTGGAAATCTTAGGGAGCTCACACCCAAGTGTTAGTTATCATCATCATCATCATCATTATTAGAATCCTCAGTTCCCTTCAAAGCTCTACTCAGGGACCATCTCTTACCCAAGAGCTTTCTCTTATGCCCCTCAGCCCCCAATCTAAGCGCTCTCTCTAGCTCTGGAAATTCCTTTGTATTATTTTGTATACAGCATGAGAAGTCATGTGACAGTGGAGCCTGGAAGGCCTGGGTTCAAGTTCTGCCTCTGACACAAGTTCTGCCTGACTGTGTGACCCTGGGCAAGGCACTTGACCTCTTAGCATCCCACACTCTATGATGCACAGAAGGTGAATCTCTGCCTTGGCAGGAATTCCTTTGTCTCTCTAACCACAAAATCCCAAATCTGCTCCCTAGTCCCATTACCAGAAATAGACTTCCTATTTACTTCACTATATACACACTATGTTTTCTCTCCTCACTTCCACCCCCAAGAGAATGAAAACTCCTTGAAGGCAGGGATCCTGAATGTTTCTCTTTGTATTCCCCAGCACCTAGCACACAGTGCCTGGAAAATGAGAAATGCTTGTTGACAACATCATAAAGACAAACAACTCTGAAAGACCCAAGAATCCTGTTCAACACAATGACCAACCACAATGCCAGGGGACCCACAGCGAAGCATTCTCTCCCCATACTGGCTGAAAGGTGATAGACTCAGGGTGCAGGAGACCAACTTTTTTTGGACATGGCCGATGTAGGAATTTATTTCTTTTGACCCTACATGTTTGTCACAAGGATTTTGTTTTTCTTTTTCCAAAAGAGGAGGAGTGGGAGGGAGAAAATCGATTTTTGTTCATAGAAAAAATATAATTTAATTTAAAAATGCAAACAAACAAACAAAAAGGAGATGCTTGTTGAACTGAAATTAGGATTAAGCAGGTGGTGATGTAGAAATCTCTTCCGAATCTCTCCCCCGGTGAGATTGGAGGGCAGTTTTTCAGCTCATTGCCATTCATTCCAACATGCTTTCTGACCCACACAAGAGCTCCATTGGGTGGTCTGCTAACAAAGTAGAAACTCGAGAAGGGGGCAGGAGCATATGGTGGCCTCAGCCCGTTCAGGAGGCTATCTTCTGGCGACTCCCGTGAGATCCGCTTCACTGAAATCCCATTTGTGGAAAGGAATGCAGGGGCTACACATTACTGGAATAGTTAAGTGAGGCATTCTTTCATGCACCAGATCTGAAGGAACAAACATGCAGTATTTAGTGAGTCCCCCGTTCATACTATTGAAAAAACTGCTTAGGGCCAGAGAGAGGGGAACCAAACAAGTGATACTGAGATAAAGTATGGAGTTATTATGTTAATAATAGTCATTTAACCCAAATAAGCAGGCACATGATTTTATTAAAACTGGAATTTTCCCAGCAAGCCAAAATAGGCTAAAGAACTTGGCTCGTTTCCTATGGGTAGAAATGAGATGGAGGGTCCAGGGCTCTCCCCCTCCCTAACAACTTCAGCCAGCAACTGCCCACATGTTTTAGAATCACTGGAATCCAAAAACACATTAACAAAATGTAAAGGTTTACAAGCCCTCCTGGCTAGCATGTGTTGACTCTGCAACGCTCTCGACAGGCAAACTACTAAATATGCAGCCGTTTCTCTCAGTATTTTTGAACACATGTACATGACTTTTAAAAAAAAACCCAGACTTTTAAACATGAATGATTTCAGAAATGAGATTTCTCTCCAAGTAAATCATGTGAAATAGATAGCGCTAATACTCAAATTTGATACCTTCAAGAGGCAAGAAGGGGAACAGAAACGCTGTTCACTTCATCAGTTCTGGAATTTAAACTGCATTTATTTTTTAGTTAAAAAAAGGAAAAGGGAAGGCTTGAAATCAATCATATAACACAGCTTATAGAAGTAAAAGTGCCTCATCCCCACAGGCTCTGTGGATTTTAGCTCCTCGAAGGCATCCCCACTTTGCAGACGAGGCGATTGAGGCGAGGCTGGGACGGATTAAGAGGTTAGCTCTTGAGGTAATACCTTAAAAAGGTCATTCTGGCATAAATTCAGAACCAGCTCATCTTCTGACTTTTAAGCCAGAAGATAAACTAAGTCATTGCAGCTAGTCTAAAATAACTATACTGAATGCTGCAAAATTACAATACCCCCCCAAATTATAATGGCCCCAAAGAAGAGATAAGAGAATTCGCTTCTTTCCCCACTTCTCTGTAGAGGTATGGGCATTGGACTATAGTTGGCTAGTTTTGATGATTTCCTTTTTTTATCCTTTTAAAAATCCTATCCAGGGATAGCTCTCACTAACAAGGGATGGGGGGGGAGGATAACTCGAGAAATATACACAATAAAAACAAAAGCTATCAAAAATGTATTATGAAAAATAAAATATATTTTAAAAAAACAAACCTGAGTGAGCACAAATAGGCATTTCATCCTAAATGGAAGTTCCAGAGCATAAAAGCCATGTTAAAAACGGAAGTGCCCTCAGTTTTTAGACTTTTGTATTTCTAAGGGCGATAACAAATAGAAGAGATTGGATATTAGTAAGTATTCTAATTAGAATGCGTCAAGTTAATCTGTCTACAGAGACAACTTCCAATTTTCAAATCAATAAGTATTATGTACCTAATACGTGCTCAGTACCATACTTGTTGAACAAAGGGAAAGGAAGGGAATAAACATTTCTATA
The DNA here is from genome assembly GCF_011100635.1 of Trichosurus vulpecula. Taxonomy (NCBI): domain Eukaryota; kingdom Metazoa; phylum Chordata; class Mammalia; order Diprotodontia; family Phalangeridae; genus Trichosurus; species Trichosurus vulpecula. Next base: position 2,907,517 of record NW_023494377.1, read on the forward strand.
GTACCTACTATGCACCAAGCATTGTGCTCAGTGTCTTTTACCATTATTTCATTTGACTCTCATAACAACCCTTCAAGGTAGTTGCTTCATTATGCTCATTTTACAGAAGAGGAAAAACTGAGGTAAACAGAGGTTAAGTGACTTGCCTAAAGTCACACAGCTAGTAAGTGTCTGAGGCTGAATTTGAACTCAGGTCTTCCTGACTCCAGGCCCAGTGCTCTATCCACTGAGCCACCAAGTGATTCTTCTTTTAGGATCACAGACTTTTTCAGAAGTGTAAGATATTCTTCCATTTGCTGGATACCACTGGATCTTAGGCAAGAAACTGAAGGCATCTGGGGCCCTGTTAGTGTCTGCATTGTTGCAGGCCATTACAGATGAAGGGTGCAGAAAAGAAAGCCGAGTCTGGAGAGTGAAGAGCTGGTTAAGTAGATGGCATCTAAGGATATAACAATAATAATAAATAACATTCATGAAGTACTATAAGGTCTACAAAGCGCTTTACATATTATCTCATTGGATCCTCACAACAACCTTACAAGGAGCTAGGTGCTATCATTATTCCCATTTCATAACTGAGGAAACTGAGGCAGAGAGAGGTGACTTGCTTGAGGTCACAAAGCTAGTAAGTTTCTGAGGCAGGATTTGAACTCAGGTTTTCCTGACTCCAAGTCTAGCACTCTATTCACTATGCCACATGACTATTCAAATATTTAAATACAGAAAGGACAGGACTCTGGTCAGGGATGGAGTGCACCAGACAAGGACTGGTAGGAACGTAATCACCTAGATTCTTGCAAATCTAATCAAACTTTAATCAGAAACAGGAAGGGGAAGGGCATAACTGCCTAAAAAAGAACAGCAACAGAGACACCCCAAAACTCACAGGAGGTAAAATCCGGGGCAGGGGTGGGGGATAGGGAAGTCATTAACAAAACTCAGAGTTTATAAACATCTAGACTCAAAGTCACAAAGAACAAGTAATAATTAAGATGAACTACAAACCTTCAAGGAAAAAGGACCTCATAGTTATCACTGAGATTTCAGTAGATGAGACACATAACCAGAACATGCCTCTGAAAGTGTGTAACTTATTCAAAAGATACAGAATAGGAAAATAGTGGAAAGCGAAGGGAATTGTATATGAAGAAGATATATTCTTGTGAGGAAATCTAAGAACCAAAGGGTGAGATTATTTCATCTGGGTGAAAATCAAAGGAAAGACTTACAGGAACATTGTAACTAGAGTATCCTGCAGGTTATCTGGACAGAAAAAAAGAAATAGATGAAGAATTTGGGGTGGGGGAAAAAGAGGGAATCCAATCCAGGCAGATATGGTATTGACAGGAGTGGGTAGGAAGAGCTTATTTCTGTAATGGCTCTTGCTCTCTGCCAAAAAGTTGAGCAACCAATAACTTCTTGAATTGCCTTCATAATTTCATCCTTCAAAGGCAGAGGAACCAACAAAGGGAATTCTTCTCAATCTGGGTCTCACCGATAGGGAGTATCTGGTTGCTGGAGTAGAAGTGATGAGAACCTTGGGGAGTAGTGATCACTCCACCTTAGAATTTGTGATGGAAAAGATGAAGAAGGCCAGGAAGAGTCTGAAACACACTTTACGCTTTGAAAAAGTCTATTTCAAAGTGTTCAGAGGGAAAAGGGTAGGATCCTATACATTCAAATCCTTCAGGGAAAGTCATCCCAGGAAGAACAAGTAAACATTCAAGAATGAAAATCTGCAGATACAGAGAGAAATAATTCAGATGAGAAAGAAAAACAGGAGCTGCCTCAAGAGACTGATGGAGACATATAGAGAACTCACTGACCAACTCAGATTATTACAGTTATCCCTTCCACATAGTGACTTTCCTCATTACAATTTCAATATATCATATACCGCGGGTGGGCATAAGAAATTAAATGGAAACTTTTTGAGACTTTTGCAGAAACCACAGATGATACATGAAGGCCAGCAGAGAGAGAACCTATGACCAAATACTTAGCCCAAAATTTTACAATAAGGTAAACACCCCATAAAAGAAAAAGAAAAAAATTCAGACCTTCTCTGGTACAAAGCGAGGGCCAAAAATTTTTATGCTGATTTTTCAGATCATGGGGGTGCTGCACCCCTAACCCCCATGATGTGAAAGGGATAACTACACACACACACACACACACACACACACACACATATATATATATATATGTAAATGTTTATTTTGCATATGGAAGATGGAAGCCAGGAAAGATAAGGGACCAAGTATAAAAGTGTGGCACATTCCTATAAGAATAGTGTCAAGAGTGCTAAAGTGAAGAAAGATAAGGAAAGCAAGAAAGGACTTGAGCCTTTGTGGTGGTGGTTGTTTGTTTTGTTTTTGTTTGTTAAAGTGATATTGAAGAAAAGAGGAAGATCAAAGAAAGGATAAGACCCCTACTTGGGGTGGATGAACAATAACTGACAAGAGAGAGAAGGCAGGACCAGTCGATTCTCATTCCGTGGCATTTTTTCTGCCAAGGAGAATGACCTTTGGACTGGAAAGGACAGACAAATAGAGAAAATAGGGTATTAGTACTCAAGATAAATAAGAAGATAGGGAGAGAGCACCTAGTGCCTTTGACTAATGCAAGTCATCCAGCCAGATGAACTAAATCCTTGGGTACTGAGCGAACTGGCAGATGTGATTGCTGAGCTATTGTCAAGATCTTTGAAGGATGGCAGAGAATAGCAGAAGTACTGCAGGAGGAGGGAAGGACAAATGTCCCAATTTTCAAAAATAGAAAGGAATGGAGAATGTTAACTATAAGCTGGTGAACTTGATTTTGATTTCTGACAAAATTCTGTTTAAAAAAATTATTAACAGCATTGAGAGCGAATATCTTGAAAACAAAGCAGTGATTGAAAAAGCCTGGCATGACTTTAAGAATAGGTCATGCCAGACTAAGCTAATTTCCTTTCTTGACAAGGTTGCTAACCTAGTAGACCAGAGAGGTATAGTTTATCAATCGAGTAGCTCAGGTTACTCTTGTGAAAATTATGGAGAGATGTGTCCTAGACAAGAGTATAATTAAGTAGATTCAAGATTGGTCAAATGGCCAAACCAATGAATGTTAACAAATAAACTGATATCGACTTGGAAGTTTCTTTCCTATAGGGGGTCCTGAGGGATTTGTTTTTGGCCTTATGTCATTTAACATTTTTATCAATTATTTGCACATAAAGGCACTGATGGAATCCTTATCAAATTTATAGATGGCACAAATCTAAAAGGGAAAGCTAATCTACTGGATCATAGGATCCCAGAAGCTCTTGACAGGGTAATTTAATAAGATTCAATTTAATAGCAGGGGTGGGGAACATGTGGCCTCAAGGCTACCTGTAGCCCTCTAGGTCCTCAAGTGTGGCCCTTTGACCGAATCCAAAGTTCACAGAACAAATCAAAGGGCTGCAGTTGAGCATCTACAAGGGCATAGGTGGCCTTGAGGCCGCAGGTTCCCCACCCCTGATTTAATAGGGATAAAAGTCAAGTCTTATGTTTATATTTCCAAAAAAACATGGCTTCACAAGTACAAGATGGAAAGACATAGTGAAAGAGTTAGAAAAAGACATACCAATTTTAGTGAACTGCAAATTCACTGAGAGTCAGTGGTATGACTTGGGTTGCATTAAGAGAGGGATGGCTTCTGGGAGCCAAGAAGAGATACTTCTCCTCTAGCCTGCTCTGGTCAGACCACATCTGAAATACTGCTTTCAGCTCTGGGTTTTCACATTCTGTGAAAGGCATCCATAAACTAGAGAAGGTCAAGAGGGAGAGCCAGAACAAAGCTAAGGAACCCTGAGTTCTGTGTGACAAAGGGGAAAGAAGAGTAAACTTGAAGTCAGAAGACCTGAGTTTGAAACCTGTCTCTTCTACTGACTACCTATGCAACCTCAGGCATGGTATTTAACTTATTGGGCCTCAGTTTCCCCCTCTGTAAAGCAAGGGTGTTGTTCTAGGTGGCCCCACCACCTCTGTATCTAGGATCCTGTGTGTAACCCTGGGCAAATCCCTTCTCCTCCTTGGGCCTCAGTTTCCTCTTCTGTAAAATGAGGGCATTGGATTAGATGGCCTGGGAGGGCCCTTCTGTAGCAGGAAGCACCCTAGCATACCCAGGATGGCCTGCTAGCACAGGTTCTTTGATATGCTTTTAAAGGAAAGATAGCTTTAAAGGAGTCAATACATCTTCTTTTAATGACATTCAGGGGAAAGGTCAGCACCCTGAATGTAGAGAAAATACAAGCAGAGAAACAAAGATCAACAGACAGGGCTCCTAAATGTCTGAGCAAAGTAATACAAGCATCTATATATACCATCAGACAGGGGAGCATCAAAAACATCTGAGTAGTTGAGGGGCTTTTAACAAATGGCTACTCAGAATCCATCCAGGGAATCAAAAGATTCCTCTCATAATACCACCTCAGAGTGGCCTTTTGGCTAATAGGCTCAGAGCCAGAAGGTATCACAACCAATGTGCTTCAGTGCTTAATTACCAAAAGGTGTGAAAGCCTTCCTGCAAGCAAGCCTCCCCATAAGCAAGCTTCCCCTTTAAGCAAGTTCCTCCCCCAATGGGCTGTATGTGATTCAGGATGTATCACAGCTGCGAGCTGAACACGTATGGTCACATTAGCCTATTAATGGATGGGGAAGATCTTCCTATTCCATTAGCATTATACCTTCCAACTCTAGATCTAGGACCCTATGATATCTTGGCATAGGAGGACTAGCTGAAGGAACTAGAGATGTTTGGCGAAGAGATCAGAAGACTCATGGGGGACATTGTAGCTATATTCAAGTATCTGAAGCGCTGTTATATGAAGGAGGGTTAAGAGCATCAAACAGATCAAGAGCTGGAAGGGACCTCAGACATCTTCTAGTCTAAATCCCTCATTTCACAGGGGAGGAAAATGAGGTCCAGGGAGGGGAAATGACTAGCCCAAGGTCACACCATTACTAAGTGGTAGGTGGGATTTTAACTCAGGTCTTGTGAATTCAAATTCAGCCCTTTCCCCACTGACAGGGTACAGGCCCAAGTCGAGACCTTTACCCCTTACCTCAAAAGATTTTGAGTCCCATTTGTCCATAGGCTCTGAAAAACCCCACCTTGAACTCTCCTTGAATCTTCCCACTTGATCTGTCTTTTCATGCCCAAATCTGTTACCTTTAACCTAGCCTAGTCAGTTATCTCCAGGTAATCTTCAGCTACTTCCCACCCTTAATCCCATTCTCTTGGTTCCTGGAGTCTGATCTCTAGTCACCCCAGTCTCAAGATCCTCCTTAGACTCCTCCTCAAGATCCTCCCTAAACCCCTCCTCCTATCACCCCAGACTACTTGGCCATCCTAGATCCCTCCCACAGTCTTTCTGTATATAAGATTCATCTTGCCTCCATGAAGGTGCCCAGATTCAATCTAGCTCAGATTCTATCTGGCCTGCTGACATTAGCGACATAAATGCTCAGGCTCCTTATATGGTGAATCTTTAATAAACTTTGTTTTACTTTGGCTGAAAGAAGGCTTGAGTTGAATTTATTTGGGCAGGACCCAGCGTGTCGGTATTTTGGGGTCCCGAGCATCCCTAAACCTCAACACCCGCTATATCATACTAACTGTTTACGCTTATTTTACCTGGCTGCAGGGGCCAGAACTAGAAGGCAAGGAAGCAAATTTAGGATGAATGTCAGGAAAAGCTTCCTAACAAGTGGAGCTATCCCAAATGAATGGGCTGCCTCAGGAAGCAGTATGCTCTCCCTCATGAAAGAGCTCCCAGAAAAGCTAGATACTACTTGGTAGCTCTGTTCTATGCCCTGGAGATTCTTTTCACAGTATGGATTAGAATAGAGCTTGGAGAAGCAGACAAGGGAAAGCAGACAGGACACAATAAAAGGGAAGGGGGATTAAGAAAGGCAGTGGTTAAAAGCAAAAGGGACTTGGAGGAGGGATAGGATAATAAGGGAGAAGGGGAAGAAACAGAAGATAGTGGGATGGATGGAAAAATACAGTAATCATAACTGTGAATGTGAATGGGATGAGCTCACCTATAAAATGGAAGCAAACAGCAGAGTAGATTAGAAACCAGAATCCAACAATATGTCATTTACAAGAGACATACTTAAAGCAGAAAGACACACACACAGACTTAAAATGAAGGGGTAGAACAGAATCTAATATGCTTCAGCTGAAGTAAAAAAAAGGCAGGGGATAGCAACCATGATCTCGGACAAAGCAAAAGCAAAAATAGACCTAATTAAAAGGGATAATCACGGAAACAACATTTTCCTAAAAGGTATCATAGACAATGAAGTAATATCAAAAAATTTCATAACAAGTTTCTCTGATAAAGTCCTACAGAACTAGGTCAAATTTATAAAAATAAATGGTCAGTGGTATTCATAATTGGTCAAAGGATAAATTGATAAATGGTCAAAGGATATAAACAGGCAGTTTTCAGAAGAAAAAATCAAAATCTATAGTCATAAAAAATGTTCTATATTATTATTGACTAGAGAAGAGCAAATTAAGACAACTTGGAGGTACCGCCTCAATAACAAAAGCTAGAAGGGATAAGGGAAAATAGGTACACCAATGAACTGTTGGTAGAATAGTGAACTGGTCCAACCATTCTGGAGAACAATTTTGGAACTATGTCCAGAGGCTATAAAATTGTGTATACCCTCTGACCTAGTAATACCATTACTAAAAAATGGAAAAGAACCCATGTGTACAAAAATATTTCTGGCAGCTCTTTTTGTAGCAGCAAAGATTAGAAATTGAGCAATGCTCATCAATTGGGGAATGGCTGAACAAGCTGTGGCATACGATTGTGATGGAGTATCATTGTGCTATAAGAAATAACAAGGGGGATGGATTCAGAAAAACATGGCAAGACCTATATGAACTGATGCAAAGTGAAGTGAGAAGGACCAGGAGGTCATTGTGTATAGTAACAGCAATGTTGTAATGATGATCAACTGTGAAAGAACTGACTACTCCAATCAATACAATGATCCAAGACAATTCCAAAGGATTCATGATGAATGCTCTCTGCCTCCAGAGAATTGATGAACTCTGAGTACAAACTGAAGTGTAATTTTCTCATTTTTTGCTTGCTTTTTATGTGTAATTGATGTATTATTTGCCTTCTCAATGGGGAGGGGAAGGATGGAGGGGAGGGAGAGAATTTGGAACTTAAAATTTAAAATACAAAGAATGTGTTTTCCAGGAATGCAAGACTGGTTCAATATTAGGAAAACTATCAGCATAATTGATTATATCAACAACAAAATTAGCATAAACCATACGATCATCTCAATAGATGCAGAAAAAGCCTTTGACAAAATACAACAACCATTCCTGTTAAAAACACTCAAAAGCAAAGAATAAACGGAGCCTTCCTTAAAATTATAAATAGCATCTACCTAAAACCATCAGCAAGCATTATATGTAATGGTGATAAGCTAGATCCATTCCCAATAAGATCAGGGGTGAAATAAGGATGTCCATTATCACCCCTATCATTCAATATCGTACTAGAAATGTTAGCTCTAGCAATAAGAAAAGAAAAAGAAATTAAAGGAATTAGAATAGGCAAAGAAGAAACCAAATTATCACTTTTTGCAGATGATATGATGATTTACTTAGAGAATCAAGTAAAAAACTACTTGAAAAAATAAACAACTTTAGCAAAGTTGCAGGATATAAAATAAACCCACCTAAATCTTCAGCATTCCTATACATTACTAACAAAGCCCAACAGCAAGAGATAGAAAGAGAAATTCCATTTAAAGTTACTGTAGACACTATAAAATATTTGGGAGTCTATCTGCCAAGAGAAACCCAGGAACTATATTAACATAATTATGAAACACTTTTCACACAAATAAAGTCAGATCTAAATAAATGGAAAAACATCAGTTGCTCATGGTTAGGCAGAGCTAATATAATAAAAATGGCAATTTTACCTAAATTAATTTACTTATTCAGTGCCATACCATTTGAACTACCAAAAAATTACTTTACAGAGCTGGATAAAATAATAACAAAATTCATCTGGAAGAACAAGAGGTCCAGAATATCTAGGGAATTAATGAAAAGAAATGGTAGGGAAGGTGGCCTAGCCATACTAGATATTAAACTGTACTATAAAGCTGCAGCCATCAAAACTACTTGGTATTGGCTAAGAAACAGAGTGGTGGATCAGCGGAGTAGGTTAGGTACACAAGACGCAGTAGTTAACAACTATAGCAATCTATTCTTTGATAAGCCCAAAGAATCCATCTTCTGGGCTAAGAATTCACTATTTCACAAAAACTTCTGGGAAAATTGCAAAATGGTAGGGCAGAAACTGGGCATACACTAATATCTTACACTGTATACCAAAATAAAGTCAAAATGGGTTCATGATTTAGGAATAAAGGCTGATACTATAAGCAATTTGGGAGAGCAAGGAATAGTTTACTTATCAGATTTATGGGAAAGGAAAGCATTCATGATACAACAAGATAGAGAACATCAAAAAATGCAAAATTGAAAATTTTGATTATGTTAAATTGAAAAGGTGGGTAAGCACGGACTAGAGTGAGCTCCGTACCCGAGTCCCTCCAAAAACCTATAAAAATGGCTCTGAACCAATTCTAGAACGGCAGAACCCACAGAACAGCAGAGGGAAGCAGGGCTCCAGCCCAGGACAGCCTGGATGGTCTCTGGGTGAGGTGTATTCCACACGGAGCTGGGAGCTGGGAACGGAGTGGAGCAGAGCCCAGCCTAAGCGGCGTGGACGATCCAGACCAGAAGCCAGGCGGAGGGGGCCCTAGCGCCCTGAATATGTGAGCTGCGGCAGTTACCAGACCCCTCGACCCACAAACACCAAAGACTGCAGAGAAGGTTAGTGGGAAAAGCTGCGGGAGTGGAAGGAGTTCGTGGTTCGGCTTCCAGCCCCGGGGGCAGCGGAGGTGGGGCAGCTACAGCTGTTGTTACTTCCGGCTCCAGGCCCACCTGGTGGGAGGAATTAAGTGGCGGATCAGAGCAGGAGTGCAACAGCCTGCTGAAGATCTAAGCCCAGTCTGGACTGGGGGTCCTTGGGGAAGGAGGAGTGCGGCTCTGACAGAGCTGGCACCTCCCCCCCAAACGTAGAACATAGAACTCGTTAGTCTACAAGCAGTCATACCCCACTGAAAAACTCAAGGGTCAAGTTAGTTGGTTGGGAATATGGCCAGGCAGCGAAAACGCGCCCAGATTCAGTCTCAGACTTTGGATTCTTTCTTTGGTGACAAAGAAGACCAAAACATACAGCCTAAAGAAGACAACAAAGTCATAGAGCCTACAACCAAAGCCTCCAAGAAAAACATGAACTGGCCCCAGGCCATAGAAGAACTCAAAAAGGATTTGGAAAAGCAAGTTAGAGAAGTAGAGGAAAAATTGGGAAGAGAAATGAGAAGGATGCGAGAAAACCATGAAAAACAAGTCAATGACTTGCTAAAGGAGACCCAAAAAAATACTGAAAAATACACTGAAGAAAACAACACCTTAAAAAATAGACTAACTCAAATGGCAAAAGAGCTCCAAAAAGCCAATGAGGAGAAGAATGCCTTGAAAGGCAGAATTAGCCAAATGGAAAAGGAGGTCCAAAAAACCACTGAAGAAAATACTACTTTAAAAGTTAGATTGGAGCAAGTGGAAGCTAGTGACTTTATGAGAAATCAGGATATTATAAAACAGAACCAGAGGAATGAAAAAATGGAAGACAATGTGAAATATCTCCTTGGAAAAACCACTGACCTGGAAAATAGATCCAGGAGAGATAATTTAAAAATTATTGGACTACCTGAAAGCCATGATCAAAAAAAGAGCCTAGATACCATCTTTCAGGAAATTATCAAGGAGAACTGCCCTGATATTCTAGAGCCACAGGGCAAAATAGAAATTGAAAGAATCCATCGATCGCCTCCTCAAATAGATCCCAAAAAGAAATCTCCTAGGAATATTGTTGCCAAATTCCAGAGCTCCCAGATCAAGGAGAAAATACTGCAAGCAGCCAGAAAGAAACAATTTGAGTATTGTGGAAACCCAATCAGAATAACCCAAGATCTGGCAGCTTCTACATTAAGAGATCGAAGGGCTTGGAATGCGATATTCCGGAGGTCAATGGAGCTAGGATTAAAACCTAGAATCACCTACCCAGCAAAACTGAGTATCATGTTCCAAGGCAAAATATGGATTTTCAATGAAATAGAGGACTTTCAAGCTTTCTCAGTGAAAAGACCAGAACTGAATAGAAAATTTGACTTTCAAACACAAGAATCAAGAGAAGCATGAAAAGGTAATCAAGAAACGGAAATTGCAAGGGACTTACTAAAGTTGAACTGTTTTGTTTACATTCCTACATGGAAAGATGATGTATATGATTCAAGAGACCTCAGTATTAGGGTAGCTGAAGGGAATATGCATATATATATGTTTATGTATATATATAAGTGAATGTGTATGTATGTATATATCTATGTGTATATGTATGTATGTGTATGTATGTGTATATATATATATGTGTTTATATATATATATATGTAAAAGAGAGAGAGCAGACACAGGGTGAGTTGAGGATGAAGGGAAGATAGCTAAAAGAAATAAAATGAAATTAAGGGATGAAAGAGTAACATACTGAGAGAGGGAGATAGGGAGAGATAGAATGGGGTGGATTATCTCGCATAAAGGTGGCAAGAGGAAGCAGTTCTATGGGAGGAGGGGAGAGGGCAGGTGAGGGGGGAATGAGTGAACCTTGCTCTCATCAGATTTGGCCTGAGGGGGAATACCATACATACTCTGTTGGGTATCGTACCCCACAGGAAAGAAGAGGGAGGAAGATAAAAAAAATAAAAGGGGGGTATGATGGAGGGGAGGGCAGATGGGGGTGGAGGTAATCAAAACAAACACTTTGGAAAGGGGACAGGGTCAAGGGAGAAAATTCAATAAAGCGGGATGGGTTGGGAAGGAGCAAAATGTAGTTAGCCTTTCACAACATGAGTATTGTGGAAGGGTTATACATAATGATACACATGTGGCCTAGGTTGAATTGCTCAACTTCTTAGGGAGGGTGGGTGGGAAGGGAAGAGGGAAGGGAATTTGGAACTCAAAGTTTTAAAATCAGATATTCAAAAACAAAAAAAGTTTTTGTATGCAACTAAAAAATAAGATACACAGGCAATGGGGCGTAGAAATTTATCTTGCCCTACAAGAAAGGAAGGGAAAAGGGGATGAGAGGGGAGGGGGGTGATAGAGGGGAGGGCTGACTGGGGCACAGGGCAACCAGAATATAAGCCATCTTGGAGTGGGGGGGAGGGTAGAAATGGGGAGAAAATTTGTAATTCAAAATGTTGTGAAAATCAATGCTGAAAATCAAATATGTTAAATAAATAAATTGCATTAAAAAAAAATTGAAAAGGTTTTGTATAAAAAAGCCAAAGACACAAAGATTAGAAGGGAAACAGAAAATTGGGAGAAAATCTTTACAACCAGTGTCTCTGATAAAGGCTTCATCTGTAAAATATACAGGGAACTGAACCAAATTTATAGGAATACAAGTCATTCCCCAATTGAGAAATGGTCAAAGGAAATGAACAGGCAGTTTTCAGAGGAAGAAATTAAAGATATCTATAGGCATATGAAAAAATGCTCTAAATCACTATTGATCAGAGAAATGCAAATCAAAACAAGTCTCAGGTACCACATCTGTCCTGTAAGATTGGCTAAAATGAAAAAACAGGAAAATGATAAATGTTAGAGAGGATGTGGGAAAACTGGAACACTGTTACATTGTTGGTGGAGTTGTGAACTGACTCAGTCATTCTGGAGAGCAATTTGGAACTATGCCCAAAGGGTTATAAAAATGTGCATACACCCTTTGACCCAGCAATACCACTTCTAGGGCTGTATCTGAAAGAGATCACACAAGTGGGAAAGGGGCCCATATGTACAAAAATATTTATAGCAGCTCTTTTTGTAGTAGCTAAGAATTGGAAATCAAGGAGATGCCCATCAATTGGGGAATGGCTAAACAAGTTGTGGTATATGAAGGTAATGGAATACTATCATGCCATAAGAAATGGGGAAGATACGGACTTCACAATAACCTGGAAAGACATACATGATATGATGCTGAGTGAGTGGAGCAGAACCAGGAGAATATTGTACACATCTACAGACATATTGATTCTGTGATGACTAACTTTGACAGACTTGGCTCTTCTCAGCAATACAACAACTCCAAAGGACTCATGATGGAAAGAGCTATCTACATCCAGAGAAAGAACTATGGAGACTGAATGCAGATTGAGGCAAAGTGTCTACTCTCTTTTTTTTCTTTTTTTCTCTTTTTTTAAATTTTGTTTCTTCTTTCTCATGATTCATTACATTGGTCATGACTCTTCTTTACAACTTGACTATTGTGTAAATAAGTTTAATGAGAAGGTATATGTAGAAGATATATCAGATTTCATGCCATCTTGGGGGAAGGGGGAAGAGGAGGGAGGGGAAGAAAATCTAAAACTCAAAAACATGCAGAACTGAATGTTGTAAACTAAAAATAAAAAAATCTTAATTTAAAAAAGAATGTTTTAATAATAAAAAATTAGAATAAATAAGTAACGAATTGGGAAAAAAAAACCAATGAACGTACTCTACAACTTCCCCTGTCGCTGTAACTACACTCTGTTATGAACACCTCAAATAACGGGGAAGCCATTCCACAGGTTGGCCAGTTGTTAGGAAGTTGTGACTTTGATACAGCTAGAGTTTGTCTCACAGCTAGAGTTTGTCTCCTCATCACATCCACCATTTAGTGGTCTCCAAAGTTTTCTTATTGTGGATCTCATCAGTAAAATGTTTTTAAGCATGTGCCTCCAAAAAATAAAAAAAACGGGCTCACACAAGCCCCCAAGTTAAGAAGCCTTGGGCTAGATGATCACTGAAGTCTCATTCCAACTCTGATTCTGTGATTCCAAATACTGGAGTCACAAACCCACTGTTTCTCTCTCAAACGTATGTGCTAGTTTCTCAGAAGAAAAAGGGAGAAGGAAAAATGTCGAACCCCTAAGGGCTGAAATCATGCTTTCCTCCTGGACTTTCATGCATGTTGCAAAAGCTTAAGATATTAAAAACAAATGAATAAATCAGAATGAAAATGGAATGGCTCCTTTTGTTGTTAATAAAGAAATGAAAATTAACATGACCCTGAGGCAAAGGCCTCCTAGGCTCCCTCATAGTCAAGTAAGAATACCAGTCCAAAAGAATGTGCTTTCAAGTTTACAAAAATACTTAACAAATCCTTCATAAGTCTTGCCAGAAGCAAATCTATTAAACTCAGGATTGACATTAATCATTAACAGGTTCAGGGGTCATCAGCGTTAAGGCCACATGAAGGAAAGCCAGAAGTATGTTTTCCTCCTGCCAAAATAAGGTCAACCGATGAAAAGAAACCTCCCTATTCCCTGTCAAATCCTGAACTCACTAATGCACTACTACTTTGTTCCTTAATGCGTTACTAAAGGGATAGACGAGGACATGAGGTAGATTGAAACCAAGTAAGAAAACAGGGAAAGATCACTGAGATAATGATGGAACAGAACAGTCTTTGGATGGATTCCACAGAGTCTCTGCTAGGAAGAACTCTGTACTGAAATCAAAAGCCATACCTTTTGATCCAGCTATCCTACTACTCAGCCTATACTCCAAAGAGATTTAAAAAAAAGAGGAAAGGACCAACATTATAAAAATATTCATAGAAGCTCTTTTTGTGGTGGCAAAGGACTGGAAGCTATGGGGGGACTCAGGGGAATGGCTGAACAAATTATGGCATATGAATATGATAGAATATTACTGCACCATAAAAAATGAGGAAAGGGACAGATTCGGAGAAACCTGGGAAGGCTCGCATGAACTGATCCAGAGTAGAGAAAGCAGAACCAGGAAAATAATTTATTTTATTAAAAGTATGCTTCAATCTGTATTCAGACTCCATCAGTCTGGGGATGGAGAGCATTTTTCATCCTAAGTCCTTCAGAGTTGTCTTGGATCATTGTATTGCTAAGAATAGTTAAGTCATTCACAGTTGATCATCTGTGTACAATTTTCTCCTGCTTCTACTCACTTCATTTTGCATCAGGAAAACAATTTCTATAGTAACAACAACACTGTAAATAAAGGCTTCTAAGTGTCGAGGCAAGATTTGAATTCATGTCTTCTTGTCTCCGAATCCAATGCCTCATCCACTAGGCCATTCTACTTCCATATTTTAAAAAATGCTCTAAATCAGTAGTAGTAAGAGAAATTCAAAGTAAACCGACTCTGAGGTTTCTCTTCATACTCATCAGAACGGCAATGATGACTTAAGAACTTTGGAAGACTTAAGAACTCTGATCAGTGTGATGACAAACCATAATGCCAAAGGACCAATGATGAAACATCCTCCTCGTTTCCTGACAGAGAAGTGGTGAACTCGGGATGGAGACTGAGACATATGGTCTTTGAACGTGGACAGTACAGGAATCCATTTTGCTCAACTATGCATTTTTGTTATGAGGGTTTTGTTTTTCTTTTCTTTTTTCAATAGAGAGAAAAGGGTAGGGGAGTAGAGGAGAGAAACTAGGTTTTTACTCATTGGAAATAGTGTATTGTGTATGTATGTACATGTATATAGATATATATATACACATATGTATGTATGTATATGTATATATACATATATATTATTATACTATATTATACCATATTATTATATTATAAATTATATTATATAATATATATTAATATATTATATATATATATATAAAATAAAAACTAAAGAAAAGGAAGTCAGAAGCCTATGGGTAAAGGGCTTATAGGATCATGCATTTAGAACTATATGGGAACTTAAGAAGCCATGGAGTCCAAGCCCCTCATTTTACATAGGAGGAAACTGAGCCACAGATCAATTCAGGGTTTTACAGCTAATCAGTGTCTGAGTTAACATTTGAACTCAGATCTTCAGACTCCAAGTTCATTACTTCACATTGCCCAGGAACACAAGCATGCACCACCAGGGCTCCACCTTCCTGTCATACCCTGACATTCAGGTTTTCTTTTCTCTGAGGCCCCCAGGTAGCAGAGTAGATAGAACACAGGACCTGGAAAATCTGAGTTCAAATCCAGCCTCAGACACTTACAGTGTGACCCTAGGCAAGTCACTCAACTTTTGTCTGCTTCTGTTTCCTCAACTGTTTCCACCTACCTCACAGGATCAAATGAAATCATTGTAAAGTACTTAGCACCGTGCCTGGTACGTAATAACTTATTTCCTTCATTCATCTTTTGTCATCTTTGCCAATCTGATAGACATGAAGAGGAACCCCAGAGTTGTCTTACTTTTTCTCTGCTTATTAATTCTCTACTAATTTCTCTACTTATTACTGATTCGGAGCATTTTTTCTATAAAAGCGGAATGGCCTAGTGGATGAGGCATCGGACTTGAAGACAGGAAGACCTGAGTTCATAATCCGACCTCAAACACGTAAGAGTTGTGAGATTGTAGGCATGTCACTTCACCTCCCCAGGACTCAGTTTCTCTCTTTGTCAAATGAGGTGGCTGGACTAGGCAACCTCTAAGATGCCTCCTGACTCCACCTACCAAGAGATGGTACCTGCTCTCAAGTTGGGCCATAAGGAAGTGATCTGAGATAGCCCCTTGGCAGCCCACGCTCCTTTTCAGAATAGCTCCAGTTTTTTATTCTCCCTGCAGTCAGTTACTCCTTCTCTCCAGGAGATGGCACCAGCTAGTCACTAATGCCATGAATCTTCAGGCTACAACCTAAGAACTTCTCCAAGTGGACTGTTCCTTATCAGGTCAAACAATCTGACCTTACCAAAAAGGGGGCTTCAAGATGCTTTGGTGATCTCCTTGCCCAAACTCCTGGCCCTGCTGGAATTAGTCCGTTTCCTATTTCTGAAGCAGTTAGGAGAATATTGTTCTTTGGGTGTCCCTCTTGCCCAGATCCCTGGCAGGGGGCTACCACCCACCAGCTCAGCATCTCCCACTTTGTCTTGGGGCTCAGAGACATTCCTCCTTCATCTACTTCCTGCTTGTCCTCCTCTTCCCTGTTTTCCTCTGGGGCCTGCCCAGCTGGGCCATGCCCATTAGGCTCTTCAGAAAGCACCAGAAAACAAACCAAGAAAGCAGAGGGGAAGGAGGGACAGGAAGAACAGGTGCTATTCCCAGCACAAGCACCTGGGCCACCCAGGAGGAACAGAGTGAGCAACTCCTCCCTATATAAGTCAAATCACTTTTTATGGAGATCTGGCAAAAAACCAACACTAAAATATTTGAGTATCAATTAAGTACAAAGGACCGTTTCAGTCTTGTGGAAGGCTCAATGAATTAAATAAAAGAACAAAGCTCTCTGGCCTTGAGGGCACTGGAGTTGAGCAAGAGACTAGACAAATGAGCCAAATAAATGAGATGGGACATGCTTCAGGAGGACTTATGGGGATGGTCAAGAAAGACCTCCTCATTGCAAGGAAAATGGAAAAGGACAATGTGTCTGCATGCGACTTTGTGATGGAAGAAGGCCTGCTGATTGGATCAGGTAGGGGATAGGGAGGGAGAGCAGGGACCGGCCCAAGAGCCATAACAGAGAGTGAGAAGGGAGATGGGAAGGTCTCTGGCTGGCTACCAAGAGCATGTCAAGTTTAGTTTTTCACATCTGAGTTGGGTCAGTCAACAAACATTTGTGAACAACTTGACATGTGCTGGGCACTGTGGGAGGCACTGGAGATTCAAAGAAAGGCAAAAAAGATGCTCCCTGCTCTCAAGGAACTCCCATTCTGAAAAGGGAGATGGGGTGCAAATAAATATGTACATATAAGCTATATATGATGAAAGTGGAAGGTGATTTCAAAGGGGAAGGAAGTGGAGGGAGAGAGGAGACCAAGAATGGCCTGAAGAAGGTGGAATTTGAGCTAAGACTTTTTTTTGGTTGGGGGAAGGCAGGGCAAACATCCCCATTTTCTTATTTTTTGAAGGGAGGAAGGCAGGGCAATTGGGGTTAAGTGACTTGCCCAAGGTCACACAGCTAGCAAGTGTGTCAAGTGTCTGAGGCCGGATATGAACTCAGGTTCTCCTGACTCCAAGGCCAGTGCTCTACTCACTGCATCACCTAGCTGCCCCGATTTGAGCTCAGTCTTAAAGGAAACCAGAGAACCAAGGGGCTGAGCATGAAGTAAGCATGCCATGTACGGGAGAAAGTCAATACGAAGGCACCAAGATGGCAGATGGGGCACCATGTGTAAGGAAACGCAGGAAGGCCACATTCCTGGATCATCGAGTTTGTGGAGAGTAGAATCAATGACTAGAAAGGTGGAAAGGGGCCAGGTTGTGAGGGCTTTAAATGCCAAAGGATTTTCTATTTGATCTTGGAGATAATAGGAAACCACTGGAGTTAATGAATGGGGGAAGAGAAGAAATAGTCAGATATGTACTTTAGGAAAATTAACATTAGCAGCTGAATAGATGCTAATCAGAGAGGGGAGAAACTTGAGACTGGGAGACCAATTAGAAGGTTATTGTAATAGTCCAAGTGAGAGGCAATGAGGGACTCAAGTGGAGTGGTAATGGTGGAGTGGAGAAAAGAGGTCATATATGGGAGATGTTACCAAGAGAAAAACAAGATTTGACAACAGATGGGATCCATGGGCTCAGTGAGAGTGACGCCGAGGGGTGTTCAAATCCAGCCTCAGAGACTTGACACTTACTAGCTGTGTGATCTTGGGCAAGTCACTTAACCCCAACGGCCCTGCCGTCCCCCCTCAAAAAAAATGACACTGAGGATCTGAGCCTGGGTGACTGGGAAGATGGCATTATCACCCTTGACCTTGCAGGAAAGCTGGGAAGGAGGGTGGGGTGGGGGTGCTGGGAAGAAAGACAATGAATTTGACTTTGGATATGTCCATTCATATGAAGAGGGCAGACCTCTCCCAGGGTTCGCCCTGCCAGCACGTCCCTACCTGCCCAGGTAGGTTAGGCTAGCTCTTCCCAAGATGTGAGTGGTCCAGAGGAATAAGGCTCCAGCCCACTCCCTTGACAAACCCAGTGCTCTCTGGTCTTAGCAGCAGGCCCACCCACACCATCAGGGCCCTTCATCCTTGGCAGATGTCCCAAGGCCATAGGAGTCACCACACCCTGTCCTGTTGACCAGACAGATTTCTCCATGGAGTGGAGGGGGGCCGTGTCTACCCAAGCTAAGGCCTACAGCATCCTTTTTGAATATCTTTTCTATGCCAAGGCCAATTAAAAGTCTTTTTGTTAACTGTTGACTGACCTATGAGTTTCCCAAAATCAGACCTCAAGTAATAGGTGACGCCTGAGTCAATTGTCACGGAAGGTGAATGGGATGGCACTGTGGTTCACATTGTAACTGAAGTCAGGGAAAGGGGATGCCAATCCGGAGGACTAGTGGATCGAAGAGTCAGACGTAGCACCAGGGCACCCTGTAGGAAAAGCCCTCTGGTGGTATATGTCAAGGCTTCTCTGTGGACCAGGAAGCAGGCTGGACTGATGCACATTGTTCAGCTCCGTGGAACCGGGTCCAGCTTCCCTGGTTGTTATCACCTTTCAGAAGCTGAACGGTGAGCATAACAAAGTGGTGTATAAACTGTCCCAGCACATTCAGCAAGTAGAGACAGAGCCCTCGGTTCTTAAGGACCATGCAAGGAAAAGTGAGGGGCTGCTGATGGATCTGGTGATGGTACAAGTCAAAAGGGGCTACTGATAGGGCTGGGGACCAGCTGCCCCCAGAGAGCTGACAAGGCAAGGGGCAGAAGTACAGTCACTGTGGTAAACTGAGATTACAACCACGAGACTCCAATAATGGCTGAGAACAGGAGAGAGGAGGAGACTTGTGAGCCCCCACCCTAGTGGTAAGAAAGCCTTGGCCTTCACCTAGCTAACATTTATATAGAACCTACTATATGCTGGGTACTATGCAAAGCACTTTCACAAATATCATCCCATTTGATTCTCACAATAACCCTGGCAAGTATGCACCAGGATTATCCCCATTTTACAGTCAAGGAAATGGAGGCAGACAGAGGTTAAGTGACTTGGCCAGGGTCATGCAACTAGTAAATGTCTGAGGCCGAATTTGAATTCAGGTTTTCCTGATTCCAAGCATGGCCTTCTATCCACTGTACTGCTGAGCTGCCTTCCAACTGCTGAGGTGCCAGTTGGGGGAGCTGGTTCAGATGTGAAAGAATTCACTTGGATGATTTTCTCCTAACCAAGGGGAGTTTTATTGACGCAAAAGCAGCAGGCTAGCCCTGGAAGAAGGACTAGCAATTTACAGAGGGACAGGGGCTTGTTTTATAAGGACAGGATAAGGGAGAGAGGGAAAAATTTATGACCCAGGATGGGGGGAGACAAGGAATTTTATGGTCCAGGATAAGGGAAAAGTTTTATGGTATTTCAAGATAAGGGGAAGAGACTTTAGGATGCCTTCAGGTTAGAGAATAAACTGGGAAACTCTTAACCCTTAGGGTACTGTTTGTATCCTCATCACTATGCCCTGGGAGTGATTTCCTCCATGAAAGGAGAAGAGGATGGGTGGGCTTTCATCACCAAGGAAACAGGGAGGTTTCAAGAGTTCAAACAGCAATCTTGGGTTGGGGTGACTGAATCCTGGCACAGTAGCTGCTGAAGGCATGGTCCAATGGAGACATACACAAATTCTCAGACTTATTTTTACAGAACTGGTTGAAATCAGTTACAAACTCCACATGGAAACCATCATCCATTTTTAGCTGGCTAGGATAGGAAGTTGTGAGTATTCGCCTCCATAAAGATGAATTCCCATTGTAGTCAGTTCCCCAGTGGTGATGTGCAAGGGAAGGGGTGAAGGTCCTCAGGCAGATGGGCTTGATAGACGGGATCCATGATGCCACTCTGCATGGGCGGCTTCTTTAGAGACCTTTCTGCATGGCTTTAAGCTATAGCTAGTACCAGACAACCACAGGGGTATGGGCCAATCAAGCCAGGAAATGTAAGCGAGGTCATGATAGTAGTGGCGAGGGAAAATACTGCAGTCGATGTGAACTGGAGCTCTGGGGATGGCAGGAGGAGGCACAAAGCTCACCACCCTACCAGGTGGGCAGATGGTGATTACACCATCTCCTGGAGGGAGGGAGCTTTGAAGATGGCTTGGGAAATATTGAGTCTACAAGAAAGCAACTGGTAGCCAGCCTTTGCAGGTGCTAGTGTAACTGTACCTTGAAATCCAGCACCAGGGCAGTAGGAGTCCTTCAGCCCCACCCAAGCCTAGAGCATCCCCTATAGCTCCTGCCCCATTTGGATATAAGGGACCACGGAACACTGGCAGTCAGGCTACTATCATACTCTAGGACTTCCAATGGGTCCCGCCAGGGAGCCCCAGGTTCCACTGGCAATTATAGAGCATAGACCACTGAAGAAAATGGAATCATATGATTTGGGGAGTCAGTATCCATGTAGGCCCTTTTGGTGATCTCTACTACACAGGTCATGATGGTAGAGCCAAATGGAGTTATATGAACACAACACTGTTAACATCAAACAATATCTGGTTGGGGGAGGGTTGAAATATATTTCTTTGGGGCAACTAGGTGGCACAGTGAGTAGAGCACCAGCCCTAGAGTCAAGAGGACCTGAGTTGAAATCCAGCTTCAGACACTTGACACACTTACTAGCTGTGTGACCTTGGGCAAGTCACTTAACCCCAATTGCCCTGCCTGCTCCACTCCAAAAAAAAAACAAACAAACAAAAAAAGAAATATATTTCTTCTCTAGCCACGGAGATGAAGGATGCCAGAGTACTTTGCTATATCAGCTCCTCTTACAACCATCCTGTGTGGCCCATGAAGAAGGCAGACAGCACCTGGCAGCTTACTACAGGGAGCTGCACTAAGTCATCCTGCTTATTACTGCAGCTGCTCCAGATGTTGTCCAGGCCCATGGTGAGTCGTATGGAGTTACTGACCTCCCCAGCGTATTTTTCACTATTCCTGTGGTTGAGAGTAATCAGGAACAATTTGCTTTCACCTGGAAGGAGTCCAGCAAACTCTGCTCACACTCTCCCTCACACTGCCATGTTATGAGCCTTTCTTCCTGAGAAAACATTCATGTCTACATATATATCTCACTACGCTGATGACATAATGTTTACTGGGCTGAACAAGGCTATGATGGTGATGGTCCTAAACTGGATAAGGAACAAGGCATGGGAAATCAACCCTGAGAAAATCCACAGTCCAGCCCACTTACTCGAGTTTGGGTGAGGAAAATCCTGATGATTCCGGGCACAGTCAAGAATAAGCTACTGGCACCCACTTCCCCATAATCTGAAAAGGGATCCCAGAGGCTTATTGGACTCTGGCTTTCGGAGAATCCACATTCTTCACTTGGATACCCGGATGGCTTCTGAGTATCAGAATAAACTACAGGCTGTCCAGCAGATATGACCCCACTGAACATCCTTTCTATTCTCAAGAAACCTTTTATTAACTGGTGACTGACCTAAAGAGTCCCAATTGGCTCCAATATTGAACCAAAACTAACGCGAGAGGGGCCTGAGTCAGGCTGGTTCACTACACCTATGGGATCTCTAACTCAAGACACCCAAAAGGACTGTGATGTGAGAACAAAGATCAGGAAAAAGGCTAAAATTTTAAAGGCCTGAGAATCAGCTGCACAGACATGGTCAATTGAACCTGGAGTCAGGAGGACCTGAGTTCAAACGCGGCCTCAGGTTTGCCTTCTTCATGGGCCACACAGTATGATTGCAAGAGGAGCTTTAGGCAGGAGCCTTAGGTAACTTGACACTTACTAGCTGTGTGACCTTGGGCAAGTCACTTAACCTTGATTGCCTCACACCCCACCCTCAAAAAAAGATGAAAGAAAGAAAGAAATGGTCATTGAATCACTGGGAGCTGGTAAGATCACTAAGAGAAGAGGGTTGGGTAAAATCCTTTCGGAGACCCCCATGGGTGGTGGATGTGACCTGGATGAGGATCCAGGAAAGGAGAATGAGGAGGGGTCAGAGTCCAGAATTGAGCAACATGTGGCCTCGAGGTCACGGGTTCCCCACCCCTCAGTCAGGCAGATAGGAAGAGAAGGAGAAAGCAGTGGCCAAAAACCTAGGGAGAAGAGAGTATTCCAGAGGAGAAGCTGATCAACAGTATCAGAGGACTGCAAAGTGAAGAACTGAGGGAGAGGGCAGAGGTGGGGTTACACATCAGGGAAACTGAGGACCAAAGAGGGGGATGGGGCAGGCCCAATCCACACCCCTCTCCGCCAGGTGGTAAACACTGATTATATTGGGTGAAGTGGTGGATAGGACGGGCCTCCAGACCTCTGGGACCTCAGAGGAGTGTAAGGGGTGAGAGGAGGGAGAATAGAATGCACAGATAATCACAATGGCTAATGAGTGCCTGAGAGAGCGCCTCTGCTGGGTTATCAACAGTGTCTCAGTTCTTTGCATGGCTCTGGTCCATCCTAGGCTCTCCTCGCTCCTCTCTCTGCACTCTCTCAGTGATTGCCAGAGCTCCTGGGTTCAATGATCATCTCTGCACAAATGACTCCCAACCTATAGATACAACCTTAGTCTCTCTCTTGAGTTATAATTCCTTATCACACAGTGCCTGGTGGCCATGATTCCAGAGGTGTACAGACTCCACATGATAAAAGGAGATCTCTCCCCCAACTCTGTCCTTCCTCTTCTCAACTTCCCAATTTCTGTCCAGACGGCCCCATCCTCCTAGTCACCCAAGATGGGAGCCCAGGATGTCGTTGCCAACTTCTTCCCCAACCCTAACCCTCAACCCCCACCTCCAATCAGTCACCAAGACTCTCCCACCACAATACCACTCACATCTGCCCTCTTCTCTCTACTCGTGTGGCTACCACAACAGCTCTCTGCTAGGCTACCGTAGGACCCTCCAAATTGGTCTCCCTGCATTTGGCTTCTCCTCCCTCCAATCCCTCCTCCACACGACTGGCAAACTGGTTTGATCATGCTACTCACCTGGCTCCAAAGGCCTCATTGCTTCAAGGAGAAAACACAAACTCCTCTCTTTCCAGACTGATTGCAAATTGCCACCTACCTTCACTTACCACTACACCTATACCTACACACACACACACACACACACACACACGTGTGCACGCACACACGCACACGTACACATACACACATACATACATACACATGCATGTACATATGCACATATGCACACATACACACAAATGCATATGCACACATACACATGCATGCATGTGTGTGCACATGCGTACAAACATACACAAACACATATACATAATACAGACATAAACATGCATATACACAAATACAAAAACATATATGCACACACGTACACACACAGAAACACATGTACACAAACACACATACACAAAGCATACATACACACATATGAACATTTATACACCCATACAAACATATACACACATACGCACACACAGACACAATACACACAGCACACACACAACTGCACACACACACATATACAAAATACACACATATATACACACATACACATGCACACATATATACACACATACACACATACACATACACATGCACACACATACACATGCACAGGCACACATAAATACACAAACACACATACACAAAAACACATACATACACAAACGTACACACATATATACACACGTACACAAACAGAAACACACACACATATATACATGCATACGCACATAAGTACACACATACACAGACACATATACACATACAATGCACACACAAATGCACACACATACACAAAATACACACATACACATACAAAAACATACACACAAACACATACACACATATACATAGTACACACATATACACAGTACACACAGAAACTTGTAATACACATATATGCACACAGATGCATATACATATACACACATGTACATTCACATGCACACACCTTCACACAATACACATATACAGAATACACACATGCACACATATGTATACACGTGTACACACATGCATGCACATATATAAACCATGCCTACACAAACACACGTATATACACATGTACACACATACACACATACACGTAGACACATATACGCACACTTTGTATACAAATACACTTTGTATACCCAGCCCCTAGAATAGTGCCTTGCTAGTATTGACATGAATATCAACATACAAAAATATTGATTTACTTATAACGAAATGTGGGTTTTAGTTCATTGAGTATTCAATCCAATTCTTCTTGAGTAGTGAGGTGGTACAGTGGATAGAGCACTGGGCCTAGAGTCAGGAAGACTCGAGTTCAAATCTGTCCTCCCACACTTACTAGCTATGTGACTCTGGGCAAGTCACTTAACTGCTGTTTTTTTACAATTCCTATCTCATTTGATCCTCACAACAACCTTGGGAGGTAGGTGCTATTGTTAGCCTTGTTTTACAGTTGTGGAAACTGAGGAAAACATATACGCACACATACCACACACTTTCTCTCTCCAATCCATCCCAACAGATCTGCTAGATATTTCCAGGCCTTTGCACTGCCTGTCCCCCATGCCTGAAACACTCTCTCACCTCAGTTCTGCCTCTTTGAATCCCTGGTGTTCTTAAAGACTCAGCTCAAAGCCCATCTTCTGCAGGATGCCTGTCCTGGTTTCCCCATGCCTCCAGCCTAGTTGTTTCCATCCTCTCTGTATGTATTTTGTATTTGCCTACTTATAAAAATGCAGCCTCCCCTATTAGAATATAAGCACCTTGAAGGGAGGAAATATTTTTGCCTTTCTCTGTATTCTCAGAGCTTAGCACAGGACCAAGTAAAACAGAAAGCATTTAATAAATGCTTGGTGATTGACTGATCCTACCGGGTCTGGATTTTTCTGTCTTTTCCTATAATTATTTTCTTGTCTTCTCATCTTTTTCTCTCTTACAACATTTTTCCAACTGTTTTCAGATTTTACCTTTTTCCTTTTATCCCTGTAGCCATCACTATTCTCTGGGCAAGATCACATCTCAAGTCCCTTCAATCTCTCAATCTCTGATCCAATGCTCTCTTTTTCCTAGGCCCACCTCCCCACATGCCTTCATGCTCTTTCGTGATAAAAGTGTGCCCCACACACTAATGCACTGTGGGTGGAGTTGTGAACTGATCCAACCACTCTGGAGAGCAATTTGGAATTATGACCAAAGGGCTATAGAACTGTGCGTATCCTTTGATCCAGCAATACCATTACTGGGTCTGTATCCCAAAGAGATCATAAAAAAGGGAAAAGGACCCACATGTACAAAAATATTTAAAGCAGCTCTTTTGTGGTGACAAAGAATTGGAAATTGAGGGGATGCCCATCAATTGGGGAATGGCTGAACAAGCTGTGGTATATGAATTTTACGGAATACTATTGTGCTATGAAGTAATAAGCTGGCAGATTTCAGAAAAACTTGGAAAGACGTACATGAACTGATGCTGAGTGAAGTGAGCAGAACCAGAACACTGTACACAGTAACAGTAACATTGTGCAATGACCAACTTTGACAGACTCAGCTCTTCTCAGCAATGCAATGATCCAAGACAACTCCAAAGGCTCACGATGGAAAATGCCATCCACCTCTAGAGAAAGAACTACAGAGTCTGAATGCAGATCAAAGCAGACTATTTTCACTTTTTTGGTTTTTTCCCATGGTTTTTCCCTTTTGTTCTGTTTCTTCTTTCACAATATGACTAATGTGGAAACATGTTTAACATGATTGCACATGTATGACCTATATCAGACTGCTTGCCATCTTGGGGAGGGGGAATGGGAGAGGGGAAGGAGAAAAATTTGGAGCTCAAAATCTTATAAAAAATGAATGTTGAAAACTATCTTTACATGTAATTGGAAAAAACAAAATACTATTTACAAAATAAGAAGAAAGTGTTCCCCAGCCTTATGGGATTTTTCCATCTATCCAGTCATTCAACAAATCACTGTAGAGTGCCTACTCACTGCAAGCTGGTAGCTTAGGTGCTATATTGGTGATACAAGGAAACATTAGATAGAATCTCTGTCCTTCAAGTAGCATAGTCTAGAATCTCCCTCCCTGTCTCCCCCTGCCATGAACCAGTTAGTTAACTCAAGAGAGAAAAACAGAACAACAGCCTCAGGCTGTATCTCAGACTCTGGGTAGTCTGTGTCATTGGTCTCAAGGGCTCAGATGAAATGAGCATGGTGAGGTCTTCGAATTCCAAAGGATGCAAACGGAAAAATCCACTTAAAGTGGGTGTCCTGCCGAGCAGGTCAAAGCCATAGGAATGGCACATTCTCGACCTGTATCCCTCCAAGAAATCTTCCCAGCCTGGAAAAAAATTTACTCTCTTATGTCTTACTTATTAGGCCAAGAGGGAACACTTTGTGAGTACTCCACCTAAACTCAAATATTTATTCTGTTATACAATTATTCCAATCTTTCAGTACGGCAAAGGAAATACAATCTAAGCAGGTATCTTGTTTCAAACAAAATTGAAAAGAAGAGATAACTATTTATCCAGCACTTTTCAAAAGCAGGCAAGAAGAAGGTGCTTCTGGCATCTCCATGTCCAACAGGACAGCTGAGACAATACCTGAAGGTCTGTGGTCCTTGGATGACAGGCAGCATGGGTGCAGGAGAAATAGTACTGGCTTTAGAGTCAGAGGACCTGGGTTCATATTTAACTTCTACCTGTGTGACCTTGGGCAGGACCCTTCCCCTCCCTGGGCCTCAGTTTCCCACTCTGTAAAATGAGGGAGGTGGGCTAGATGACCTCTGGGGTCCCTTCCTGCTCTAGATCTAGGAGCCTATGGGTGACCTTGGACAGGTCCCTTCTCCCTAAGCCTCAGTTTCCCACTCTGTAAAATGAGGGAGGTGGGCTAGATGACCTTTGGGGTCCCTTCCTGCTCTAGATCTAGGAGCCTATGGGTGACCTTGGACAGGTCCCTTCCCCTCCCTGGGCCTCAGTTTCCCACTCTGTAAAATGAGGGAGGTGGACTAGATGACCTCTGAGCTCCCCTCCAAATGCAAATCAATCATTCTAAAGATTCCTAAAAGCAGTTGACAAGCCTTAGTTATACAGGCTACTGGGGGAAGGCAGTGTCATTCACAATTTAAAGGGAAAAATGCTAGCTTCTCCTGAATTTGCTAGTAGCTCCCTTTGCAGGGTCCCCCCCCACACACACCCTGCTTTGGGGAGTAGATCTCTGACATTCTGTTTAGGTTAATATTAAAGGTAGTCTGCATTCCCTGAATGCCAGAGATCTGGCCTGAAGCCAGCCAGCTCCAGTGGGGTAACCTCAATGCTTCTGAGTTCCAGTGATCCTTGAGGGATATTTGAAGTGATTTCAGCTCTATGAAAGCCCATCTCCTGGCACCTAAGTCGATGGCAGTCACAAGTTTTTGTGGCTGAAAATTCCAGCCAGGGCAGCCCACCTGCTGGAGGAAGGAGCTAGCCAAACTTAGCTAGCCTGGTTTTCAGAGGACAAATGAAAATGGGTTGCTTCAATGACAACCCTTCAGACAAGTTGAGGGGAGAGCACTGGAATTATTTTTTAAAGCAGTTCTAAATAACAAAGTCTCTTAGACTCATTGATCTTCCCTTTGAGCCTTAAATACTCATTTTCCCTCTCCCCTGAAAGGTGTTTCCCCAAACAGAACCATTCCATCTTAAACTTAACAGTTTGAGATGACAGGACTCTAGCTAGATCCAGAACTGAAAGGTATCTCAAAGGCCATCTAGTTCAGTCTCTTGTTTTACAGAGGAAGAAACTGAGTCACAGGGAGGGAACGTGACCAGCCAAGGGCACACACAGGACCCTGGATCTAGAAATGGAAAGGACCTCAAAGGCCACCTAGGTCAACCTCCTCATTTTACAGAAGAGGAAACTGAGTCACAGGGAGAGGAAGTGACCAGCCAAGGGCACACACAGGATCTTGGATCTAGAAATGGAAGGGACCTCAAAGGCCACCTAGTTCAACCTCCTCATTTTACAGAAGAGGAAACTGAGTCACAGGGAGGGGAAGTGACCAGCCAAGGGCACACAGGATCCTGGATCTAGAAATGGAAAGGACCTCAAAGGCCACCTAGGTCAACCTCCTCATTTTACAGATGAGGAAACCGAGGCACAGAAAGGTAAAATGATTTCCCCATTGTCACAAGAGGATCCTAGACCTAAAGAGGTGAGGAAAGTGAGACCCAGGGTGGGGAAGGGCTTTGGCCCAGGTCGCACAGGCTGGAAGGGGCAGAGCTGAGACTGACTCCGGGTTCACGGCTCCTTCCCCAGCACCAAGCTGCCCGCCTAGCCCCGTTCCGGTGGCCCTGGGGGTTTCGGGTTTATTTTCAACCTCCCCAAGGCAGCCGGCGAAATGCACTGCGCACAAGTCCCGGCGCCCCGGCTGCTAGATGAACTTGGAGCGCAGAGTGAGTGCCCCGGCGGCTGTGAGCCTACAGAGCGCGGCGCTGCCAGGGTCCCTAACTGCGCCTCGGGGTGCCGCGGGTCTTTCGGGGCCTGGGGAGGGGGCTACCCGCCGTGGGGGGGACTCCCACCTGGGTTCTCCCCCCGTCTTGTCAAGACCCCCAGGCCCCCATCAGCGCATCCCCTGCCCCTCCCGACGGTGCGACGGGGGGAGGGGGCCCTCGATGGCGCCCCCCAAACCCAGAGGTCCCGGTGGGCGGGGTGGGGCAAGGACTTACGGCCGCCTCGGCGGGCCAGCCCCACTGGCTCAGGCCCAGGAAGCAGAGCAAGCCGGCGGCGGTCCCGGCGGCCGCCCTCATCTCGGAGCCCCAGCTGCCCGGGCCTCTCCGAGCGCCCCGGGAGCTCCCCCGGCGGCTCTAGCTGCTCCACGATCGCTCGCACGCGCGCACAGGCAAACTTTTCCCCGGCCAGTCCCTGGGGCTTGCCTCTTGTCCCATTCCCTGGCTCATATCCCTCCGCCACCTCGGCCTTCTTTTCTCTGGACCTAACAACCTGTCGGGCCACTGGGGGGGGGGGGGGATCGGAGAGAGTGAAGGGGGAGGGAGGAAACGGGGGGGGCAGAGAGTGAGGAGGAAGGGAAGACGGGGGGAGAGGAAAGGAGAGAAAAGGGGCAGGGGGAGTAAGGGGAAGGAGAGAGTAAGGAAAGAAGGGGAGGAGGAGAGAATGAGGGAGGAAGGGGAAAGGGAAGGGAAAGGGTGATGGAAAGTGGAAGGTGAGGGGAGGGAGAGGGAAGGGAGGAAAGTAAGAGGAGGGGGGGAAAGTGAAGGGGAGGGAAGGAAGTGAGGGAGAGGAGGGAAAGTGGGGGGAAGGGAGTAAAGAGAGGAAAGTGAGGAAACAGAGGGCGAGGGGTAGTGGGGAAAGGAATAAGGGAGAAAGTCCCTGACTTCCATCCCACAAAAGTCATAGCTCCCTCCTGGGGACACTTCCTCCTTCCCTCAACACCCTTTCCAGCCCTGGGTGCACTTCCACTCATATCCCAACTCACTGGCAATGATGGGGCAATCCAAATCGTTATCACTTCAATCCTCCCTCTCCCACTATCACTTTTGCAACCTCTCATTTGAAGCCCACACTACTTAAACTGATCACCAGTCCTGACCCCCGGACACTAGGATACTGATCCCCAAGACAGCCTCCCTTCTCAATGAGCTCAGTGCTTGACTCAGTCTCCCTCTCCTATCTCCTTTCCTCACTCTAAGGGACTCCAACATCCATGTGCGTATTCCCTCCAATTGCTTAACTTTCCAGTTCCTCAATCTCAGCTCTCCTGACCTCCATTCTTCAGCCGGTCACATCCTTGATCTGGCTGGCACCCATAAATCTTCTGCTTTGGTATCCATGAGCTCTGAAATTCCTTATTTGATCGTGGTCTCTCGTCCTTCTACCTGTCCGGATGTTTCATCCCTGCTAAACCTGCTCTTGGGTATTCCCTCCATCCTTATGTTCTCCTCCCTTCCCCATCTTGACCCCTTGGTGAACCAGTCCAACTGCACTCTCTTCCACTCTTGCCCCTTTGTCCTACTGTAGATTTTACTTTCTCAAACCCCAATCTTGATTTCTCC
This sequence comes from Trichosurus vulpecula, assembly GCF_011100635.1. Classification (NCBI taxonomy): domain Eukaryota; kingdom Metazoa; phylum Chordata; class Mammalia; order Diprotodontia; family Phalangeridae; genus Trichosurus; species Trichosurus vulpecula. The sequence continues at coordinate 2,937,646 of NW_023494377.1, forward strand.
TACCGTCTGCCTCCTTTACTACCCAGATGCTCTTGAACAGAACTGGAAGAAATTATGAAAATATGAAACCATGCACTTTAACTAGCACTATATATTTATGCTAGTTAATGTCACTGAATGAACTAAGCATTTGTTTAGTGCTTATTCTATGCAAAACCTTATTGATACTCTATCCCACTCAACACAGGAGCTGTTCCCAAACCTTTTCTTCTCTCCTCAAGCCACCCAGTGACACCCTCTCAGCGGAAGACCTCACCTCATCTCATACTTCATTAGAAAAAAAATAAACAGTTCCCTTTTATCTGTTCATCTCACAGCCCTCTGATGTCATCCCCCACTATCTCCTCCTTCATGTCATTCTCTGATGATGGGGAGACCCTTCTGCTTGTCAAAGCTACCTCCTCTCTTCTTCTCCAGCAGATAGCCCCCCAATCATTAGTCCCACTCCATCTTCAATTTCTATTTGCTCCTTTTCTATCCCAAGTCTCTCCTATCCTTAAAAGAAAAAGTCGTCACTAGATTCTACCGTGCCCACCAGCTATTGTCCTATATTTCTCCTCTCCCTTTAAAATGCCCTGTGCCATCCACATCTCAGCTTCTCTTCTCACTCTCTTCTAAATTCTCTGCAATCTGGCTTCAAACTTTATCATTCAATTGAAGCTATTCTCTCCAAAGATACTAATTGTCTCTTAGCTGCCAAGTCTAATTGTCTCTTCTCTGTTCTCACCCTTTATGAGCTTGTTGTAACAAATGTAACACCACTGACCACCTTCTGGATACTCTCTCCTCTCTTGGTTCTCATTTTACCTGACGGCTCCTTCTCAATCTATTTTGCTGGATCATCATCCAAGCCATACCCACTGTCATTGTCCCCAAAGATCTCTTTTTTCTCTGCATTCTGCTACTCTCTCAATTGTTCACCTCATCAGCTGCCATGTGTTCAAATATTATCTCTATGCAAATGATTCCCAGATCTATTTATTGAGCTTTCTCCTGAACTCCAGTCCTTGTTGGAAACTTTTTTTTAAATTAAATTAAAACCAAAGGAGAGATTAATAAAAACGAAATCAAGAAAACTATTGAACCAATAAATAAAACTGAGAGCTGGTTTTATGGAAAAAAAACAATAAAATTGATAAATCTTTGGTCAATTTGATTAAAAGAAAGAAAGAAGGAAACCAAATTAACAGTATCAAAAATGGAAAGGGTGAATTCACCTCCAATGAAGAGGAAATTAAAACAATAATTAGGAATTATCTTGCCCAACTGTATGCCCATAAATTTGATAATCTTAGAGAAATGGATGAATATTTTCAAAAATATAAATTGCCCAAATTAACAGAAGAGGAAATAAAATACCTAAATAGCCCCATCTCAGAAAATGAAATTGATCAAGCCATCAATGAACTCCCTAAAAAAAATCTCCAGGGCCAGAAGGATTTACAAGTGAATTCTATCAAACATTTAAAGAACAATTAATTCCCATACTTGCTAGCCTATTTGGGAAAATAGGCGAAGAAGAAGGAGTCCTACAAAATTCTTTTTATGACACAAATATGGTACTAATACCCAAACCAGGAAGAGTCAAAACAGAGAAAGAAAATTATAGACCTATTTGCCTAATGAATATTGATATGAAAATTCTAAATAAGATATTAGCAAAAAGATTACACGAGAATAATACACTATGACCAGGTAAGATTTATTCCAGGCTGGTTCAATATTAGGAAAACTATCAGCATAATTGATCATATCAACAACAAAACTAGCAGAAACCATACGATTATCTCAATGGATGTAAAATTAAATTAAAATTTGGGGGGGTTACATTTTAAGTTCCAGTAGCCCTGCCTCCCTCTCTCCTCACCCTGAATTACAGAAGGCCACCATTTGACACACAGATGTAGATACAGATTTGTAAAACCATACCATGCATACTTCTATAGATCTGTTCTTTCTCTGGAGGTGGGTGGCACCTTCCTTCATAGGTCCTTTGTAGTTGATTTGGATATTTATAATACTCAGAATAACTTAGACATTCACGGTTATTCTTCAAACAAATATTGCTGTTAATGTATCTAATATTCTCTTAGTTCTGCTTATTTCACTCTTCATTATTTCGTGCAAGTCTTTCCCTATTTTTCTAAAATAAACTGCTCATCATTTCTTACAGCACAGTAGTAGTCCATCACAATCATACACCACGACTTGTTTAACCATTCCCCAACTGATGGGCATCCCCTCAATGTCCAGTTCTTTGCCACTGGAGTCCATCTCCAGTCATCTTGATTTTATATCTTGCCACAGGACCCAGATGGCTCTGGAGAAGAAAGTGAGGCTGGTGACTTTGCATAGTCCTCCCTCACTTAAACACAATTCATTTGCAATTCATGACAACACCTTTGTGATGCCATGGTTCTTTTCTAGAATGAATAAAAACAACAATAACAAGTTCTTTGTCACCACAAAGAGAGCTGCTATAAATGTTTTAGAACATATGGGTTCCTTTCCTCTTTCCCTGATCACCGCAAGAAACAGATATAATAGTGGTATTGCTGGGTCAAATGATATACACAGTTTTAGAACCCTTTGGGCATACTTCCAGATTGCTCTTCAAAATGGTTGGATCAGGTCACAGCTTCACCAACAGTGTATCAGTGTCCCAGTTTTTCCACATTTTCTCCAACATTTGTCAATTTACCCCTTCTATCATTTTAGCAAATCTGATAGGTGTCAGATAACCTATCTCTCTCTATTACCCCACACATCCAATCAGATGCCAAATCTTGTCATTTCTTTCTCTAGAACATCTCTCTCATATGCCACCTTCTCTCTGCTCACATAACCATTACCCTAGATGAAGCCCTCATCACTTCTTATCTAGACTATTGTGATAGCCTTCTAATTGGTTTCCCTGCCTAAAGTCTCTTCCCATTCTAATTCATCCTTCACTCAGTGCCCAAAGTGATTTCTCTAAAGCATAACTCTAGTCATGTTGCCCTACCTGCTCGGTACTCTCCAGTAAGTCTCTATTACCCTTAGGTAATCTATAAAGTTCTTTGTTTGGCATTTGTAGCCAGAATGGACTTTGTTTTCTTTGAATGACTCAGCTCGCCTCGTTGAGCTTCCCTGGACGCTGGAGCTTGCTCTTCCGGGGCAGGACCAGAGCTTCCTGTGTGATGAGTCATGGCGCTGGCTGAGGGGAGGTGTGTTAACGTGGTCTACGCTGGGGGAGGGGCCAAGTCAAGAACCAATCGGCCCTGGTCGTTCATGTGGCGCTTGATGATGTCAAAAACTCTATAAGAGGGGAGAGGACAGCTTGAAGATCCTCCTTTCCTTTTCCGGTTGGAGCCAGAGACACCTACAGCCGAAGCTGAGCTGCCGGTAGCAGAGCTGACTAGAGGCTAGTGGGTAATCTTCTTACCGTAGAGGGGAAGCATGAATACGATTTTGCCTTATACCATCTGGCTTCTCTGTGGCCTTCTGGTTACCCTTATAAGGCGGACTTATTGGGCCTGGAAGCTTTTGATGAAAATATCAAAATGGGAACGCTGGTTTGTGGGCTTGTTATTGTGGAGTATAAATAAATGCTTTAGTTCTCCTGCCTTCTGCCTAGAGAATTCCTTATATCTTGCGGTTCTGGACCTTTTAGGCACATATGAGATTCTCTTTGAAATCATAAATTCTGCCTTCCTAATATAGCATTTAGATTTCTTCACAACTTGGTCCCTTTCTACTTTTCATATCTCCTTACATTCTACCTTCCTCTACGTCCTCTACAATCCAGTCATACTTGCTATTCCTCACACACAATGCTTCATGTCTGGGGGGTGAAGCCAACATGGCAGAGAAAAGCCAGGAAGGTGCCTGAGCGCTCTCCAGTTTCCCTCAGAAACAATAATAAATCAAGCCTCTAAAAGAATTCTGGAGTGACAGAATCCACAAGAAAAAGTGAAACAATTTTCCAGCCCAAGATAACTTAGAAGGACTTCAGGAAAGGTCTGTCTCACTTGGGTAAAAGGGGAGCACAGCCCAGCACAGGCAGTGTCTGGACAAGCCAATGGGAGACTCTTAGCCACAGCGCAGATCAGCACCTGAGGTCCTGCAGTCCTGGCTCAGAAGGCCAGCAGTACAGCAGGCCAGCTGTGAGGCCTCCAGCCCCAGCACAGCAGGCAAACTGCCAGCCCCAGAACCCAGGGCACAACAGGTGTGACTAGGTTGGGCCACCTTAGTGCAGTGAGAAAGTCACCAGCCCCAAAGGCCCCAGTGCAGAAAGCCAGTAACCAGGCCCCTGGCCCCCAGTGCAAGAAGCTCGGGACAGTGCCCCCTGTACCCCAGGAGCAGAACTCAACTTTTAAAAATGAGCAAAAAACAAAAAAGAGCCATGACCATAGAAAGCTACTATGGTGGCAGGGAAGAACCAAACACAAACTCAGAAGGACAACAATGTCAAAATACCTACATGTGAAGCCTCAAAGGGGAATATGGATTGGTCTCAAGCCCAAAAAGTCCTCTTGGAAGAGCTCAAAAAGGATTTTAAAAATCAAGTAAGAGAGGTAGAAGAAAAATTGGGAAAAGATATGAGAGTTATACAAGAGAATTATGAAAAAAGAGTCAACAGATTGGAAAAGAGAGCACAAAAATTGAAGAAAACAACTACTAAAAAATAGAATTGACCAAATTGGTGTGGGGAATCCACTGACAAAACAGCTCTTTTACAAGTAGAATTGGCCAAATGGAAAAGGAGGTACAAAAGCTAACTGAATAAAATAATTCATTAAAAATTAGAATTGGGCAAGTGGAAGCTAATGACTCAATGGGACATCAAGAATCAGTCAAATGAAATAATAGAAGAAAATGTAAAATACTTCATTGGAAAAGCAACTGACCTGGAAAATAGATCCAGGAGAGACAATTTAAGAATTATTGGACCACCTGAAAGGCAAAGTCAAAAAAAGAGCTTGGATAGCATCTTTCAAGAAACTATCAAGGAAAACTGCCATGATATCCTAGAACCAGAGGGTGAAATAGTCACTGAAAGAATCCACTGATCACCTCCTGAAAGAGATCTCAAAATGAAAACTCCAAGGAATATTGTAGCCAAATTCCAGAATTATCAGGTTGTTTCAACAATCTGGCTAGCAGCTTCTCTGGGGGTGTAAGATCCACCCACAGCCAGAACCCAGAAAGCTGCCAACAGCATAGGTTCTTTTGATCTGCTTAACTAAGGAAAGCAAGGTGAAGGGGTTGACAAGCTTACTTTAATTCAGCATACAAATATTATTCACTTAGTTCAGGGAAAAAAAGCCAGCACCCTGAACTTCAGAGCAAATTACAAACAAAGTACAAACATCAACAGACAGACCCAATACAGATTCATAGTTACCAACATCTAGGTTCAGCCCGGGAGCTCAGAACAAGGGCTGGCCCAGAGTCACACGCACCACCACTGCTGTGGGAATGAGCTCCAAAGAACAGACAGCCAACCCCTGGTTTTTATATCTTTTTCAGCATCAGGGGTGACTCACAAGTGCGACTCACCCATGTGACCTAGAATGGTCACAAAGAGGCAGACTTAAACCCACATGGTCTAAAAGCCTCTGCTTTCCCAGACATGTAAACTAGGCCCTCCCTGGAGTTAGCCCCACCTTGGGCCCCACCTTAGTCGCCAATCCACACCCACTAAGGTTTTATACCTAATAGGGGTTTGGGCCTGGGCCTTAGCACCTAGTAAGGCTCAATGAATTACTCAAAGGGAACTAAAGCCAAACTATTCAAGGGCACTTGTTGAACTAAGTGCTAAGGGGCCCATTTTTGCTTACCAACACACAGGTCAAGGAGAAAATACTGCAAGCAGCCAGAAAGAAACAATTCAAATATCAAGGAATGACAGTCAGGATTACACAGGACCTAGCAGCATTAAAGGATCAGATGGCTTGGAATATGATATTCCAGAAGACAAAGGAGCTTAGATTACAACCAAGAATCAACTACCCAGCAAAATTGAGCATAATCTTTCAGGATCAAAGATGAACATTCAAAGAAATATGGGACTTTCAAACTTTCCCAATGAAAAGACCAGAGCTGATATCTATAGTCATGGGGGAAATTGCTCTAAATCACTTTTGATTAGAGAAATGCAAATGAAAACAACTCTATAGTACTACCTCACATCTATCACATTGGCTAATATGACAAAAAAAATAGAAAATGATAAATGTTGGAGATGATGTTGGAAAATTGGAACACTAATACATTGTTGGTAGAGTTGTGAACTGATCCAACCATTCTGGAGAGCAATTTGGAACTATGCTCAAAGGGCTATAAAACTGTGCGTACCCTTTGATCCAGCAATACCACTACTAAGGTCTGAATCCCAAAGAGATCATAAAAAAGGGGAAAGGACTCACATATGCAAAAATATTTATAGCAGCTCTTTTTGTGGTGTCCAGCTTTGGTTTTGCTTCATTTTCTCTGTCAAGGAGAATAACTTTTGGACTGAGAAAAGCAGAACAAATAAGGGTGATAGGATGTTGGCATCCAAAATAAGAAAAGTAAGGGATTCCCTAGACACCCTTGATGATTTCAGGTCCCCTGGCCCAGATGAACCACATCCTCAGATAGTGAAAGAATTGGCAGATTCAAGCCACTATCAATGGATTTTTTAAATACTGTAAAAAATGAGAGTTTTCTTGTAAAATCAGAAAAGGGCATGTATCCCAATTTTCAAACAGAGAGGAGCATGATACCTACAAACTATAGGCCAATGAGTTTGGCTTCAATATGTGGCAGAATTATAGAATATATTATTAAAGATCTGGTTAGTAAGTATCCAGTAAAAGAAGGAGAAAATAATTCACATCAGCTCATCGAGGACAGGTCATGCCAGACTAACACTGTTTCCATTTTTGACAGAGTTATAAGATAAAAGAATATGGTAGATTTTACCTTGAATTTTAACAATGCATTTGATAAAGTTTGTCATGTTATTCTTTCAGTAAAGATGGAGAGAAGTGGGCTAAATATAATAGTACAAATAGTTGGGTTCAAACTGACCGAGGATGGTCATTAGTATTGCCATGTTAATATGGAAGTGGGCACTAGGTGGCGCAGTGGCTACAGTGCTGAGCCTGGACTCAGGAAGACTCATCTTTGTGAGTTCAAATCTGACCTCAGATGCTAGCTGTGTAACCTGGGCAAGTCACTTAACTCTGTTTCCTCAATTTCCTCATCTATAAAATGAGCTGGAGAAGGAAATGGCGAACCAGTCCAGTATCTTTGCCAAGAAAACCCCAAATGGGGTCACGAAGAATTAGATATGACTGAAAAATGGCTGAACAATAGCATGGAAGAAGGTCTCCAATGTAGTACCTCAGTCATCTGTTCTTGGCACTATCCTGTTTAACATCTGTATTAGTTAATTGCTTAAAGGAATGTCTTCCCAGACCACCAGTCTTCGTTCCAGACAATTCCCTGCATCTGTCATCAGGGAGAGCAACTTTGGTGGAGAAGGGTCTTGTCATACCTGTCATCAACAAAGCCAACTGCCACTGGTGCGCACATAACCCAAGAGCCCTGGGAACAGTAATGCCCTCCAGACCACCAGCTCTGTTTCTAACCAGACCCTCACAGTCATCACAGAGGGCAGCAAACTCTGGGGAGAAAGGGACCACTGTTCCCACCATCACTAGCACTGTCAACCAACTGCCACCAACAAGGGAGTCCAGCTAGTTTAAGTGAAGGAGCAAGGCATCCTAAGTTAGAGAAAGGACATGGCATGTGCGTGAGGGTCAAACCACGACCTCAACTATCACCTTTCCTTGAATCCTAGTGAAGATATCGCAGGACCCAGAATCTGAGAGAGGACAGCAGGGCCCCGCCAAAGCAGCAACTCTCCTTCCAGCATGGCTCCCATAGCTATCCTCCAGGATTATGATCTTTTGGAGCTGTGATGTGGAAATTGCCTCTGCGGGTACTGCAGCCCTTGCCTCCTCAGTAGCCACAGCTACTGAAGACCCAGAAAAGAACGTTATTGCCACCAAAGTCCTTGACACTGTCAAATGCTTCAGCATCAGAAATATATGGTTTTTATCAATGGCAATGACATTAAAGAGGATGTACTACCATCTGCTTTGCTGTGGCACCCTAATGACCACAGGCTCTTTTTGTCTGCTCCGTAAATAAACCCTCCTACGTGTGTTGTTTCCTCCATCAGAATGTGAGCTCTTGATAACAAGGACTGTGTTGCTTTTCTATTTGCATCCATCCCTAATGCTTTGCACATAGTCAGTGCTTAAAAATGGTTTTTTTCAGTCATTCATAATTTATATTTATAAAATTTGCAAATGAGACAAAGTTGGAATGACAACTAACATGCTGGATGACAAAGATAGGATTCAGAAGAGTCTTGACAACATATGACTGGTGGAATAATTGGCTCTTGGCATGACTCCCATAGCTCCACCACATCAAAACAATAAGAAATATGCCAGATGGAAAGTAATTAAATTGAGAAAAAAAGATGGGGAAAACCTCCCCCTCGTGAAAGGTCTTATGAAATAACAGCAGAGAATTGGACTATGCAAAGGATTCACTTACCCATAACACTCCCAATTCACCACCACAGCATATTTTATGCCCATTACAACCAGCTCTGTTAGGCCTATGTTTCAAGATTTGGCTCTAGTAGCATCTTTACAGTGACCCAATTGGAATCCCCTCAATGAGGGGATAGCAGGAGAGTGAAGAAAAGTGCAAAGTTTGGTAGAAAAAGAGGGTCTTTCCATTTTGAGGAATCTAGGGAATATAAACCCATCTGCATACCATCTTTTTCTCATTAAGTTTCCATGTGGCAGAGATACATCCAGACCCACCCACTTCCCAGGCCTCATCAATGCAAAAATGGCTTTGAAGTCTTCTGGTCCGGGTGGTCTGGACAGGAAAAAAATGTGCAGAAGCAAATGGGGAAGAGACCAAACAGTGTGAAGACTTGAAATAATGCTAAAAGATCAGAGAATAAAGGGTAGAAAAGCATGAAGGCCAGTAGAGTAATGTTGGAGTTAAATAGAAAAACCAAGAATGAGATCAATAAAGAAAGAAGAGGGAAAAATTATTGGACAAACAGGAAAAAAGACAAAACATCTATATAAATATTTACAAAAATATAAAATGCCCAAATTAGTGGAACAAGAAGTGAATAATTTAAATAATCCAAACTCAGAAAAAGAAATTCAGCACATCATAAATGAAGTCCCAAAGAAAAAAGCCCTAGGATCAGATAGATTAATAAGTAAATTCTATTAATCATTCAAAGAACAGTTAATTCCAGTATTTAACAAATTGTTTACAAAAACAGGAAAATAAAAATAATCCTACAAAATTCCCTCTATGAAACAATATGGTTTTTGTTACCTGAACCAGGGAGAGACAAAGCAGAGAAAGAAAATTAGAATCAATACCCTTAAAGAATACTGACACAATTATATTAAATTAAATATTAGCAAAAAGGCTAAAACAACATTTTTAAAAGATTATACACTATGACTAGGCTGAATTTATGTTAGACTTGGTTTAATATTAAATTATAAACATATAGACCACAGTAATGGGCTATTAATAAATGATAAAATATAATAAAACAAATAAAACATAATAAAAAGTACATGATCATATCAAAAGATATAGAAAAAAGCTTTTTGAAAAAATAAAACACTCATTTGACATAAAGCATTAAAAAGCATAGTGATGAATAGACTGTTACTTAGTATGACAAACAGTATTTACCTAAAACCAAGAGCAAGAATGATTTGTAATGGAAAAATGCTGGAGGCCTTACTTAAGCAATAAGATATGGGTAAGACAAGAATGTAAATTTTTACTTCTATTATTTGGTATAGTTCTAGAAATGCCAACTGTAGCAAAAAGACAAGAAAAATAAATTGAAGGAATAAATATAGACCAATAAGAACTACAATGAGAACTTTTTGCAGATGATATGATGATGTACTTAGAAAACCTTAGAGATTTAGCAAAAAAAAATTAATTGAAATAGCTTTAGCAAAGTGGCAGGATATAAAAATAAATCTACATAAATCATAAGTTTTTCTGTATACTACCAATAAGACCCAGCAGAAAGATATAGAAAAATAAGTTCCATTAAAAATAACTACAGAATGTATAAAATATTTGGGAACATACCTACCAACACGTAAACATACACAAGAATTAAATAAATATGACTACAAAACACTCTTTACAGAAACAAAAATAAATAGTTGAATATATTTACTGTTCATGCTTGAGCTATGAGAATAGAATAAAAATGATGATATGTTTTTGTCATTGTTTTTGCGAGGCAATTGGGGTTAAGTGACTTGACCAGGGTCATGCAGATAGTAAGTCTCAAGTGTCTGAAGCTAGATTTGAACTCAGGTTCACCTGACTCCAGGGCTGGTGCTCTATCCACTGTCCTATCTAGCTGCCCCTGATATTTTCTAAATTAACTTATTTAGTGTCACACCAATAAAACTAACAAAGGGTTACTTTATAGAGCTAGGGAAAATAATAACAAAATTCAGGTGTAGGATTAAATGGTCAAGAATTTCAAGGGAAATAATGAAAAGAAAGTGGGGAGGAAGAAGTTAAACTATACTACAAATCTATACTCATCAAAGCTATTTGGTTTTGGGGGCAGCTAGGTGGCAAAGTGAGTAGAGCACCAGCCCTGTAGTCAGGAGGACCTGAGTTCAAATTCGACCTCGGACGCTTGACACTTACTAGCCGTGTGACCTTGGGCAAGTCACTTAACGCCAATTGCCCTGCCTTCCACCCTCCAAAATAAAATAAAAAAAAAACTATTTGGTTTTAAAAATAAAATAAGTCAATCAGTGGAACAGACTAGGTATACAAGATCCAGAAGCAAACATAGGAGCATAGTGTTCAATAAACCCAAAGGCTCCAACCACAGGTAAATGCTATTTAACAAAAAATGCTAGAGAAACTAGAAAATCATCTGGCAGAATTAGGCTTGGAATTCAGGGGTGGGAGACCTGTGGCCTTGAGGGCACACATGGCCTTCTAGGTCCTTGGGTGTGACCCTTTGACTGAGGCCAAGTTTTATAAAACAATTCCTTTTATTAAGGGGATTTATTCTGGGAAGTTTGGATTCAGTCAAAGGGCTGCACTTGAGGACCTAGAGGGCCACATTTGGCCTTGAGGCTGCAGGTTTCCCATCCCTGGGATAGATCAACCTCTGATACCAATGAATTCCAAAAGGATGCATGACTTAGCAATAGAAGGTTATATCATAAATGAGTTAGAGAAGCAAGGAAGGAGATACCTTTCACAACTATGGATAAGGGAAGAGTTCTTGGTTAGAAGGGAAACAATTAACTGGAAAAAAAAAACCTTTGCCACACAATTCTCTGATAGCCAAGGTATCTAAAACTGATTCAAATATATAAAAAAATACCATTCCTCAATTAGATAAATAGTCAAAGTGTATGAACAGATAGTCTCCAAGGGAAAAAAAACGCAAGTTATCAACAACCCATATGAAAAAATCTTCCAGATCATTAATAATAAGACAAATACAAAATAAAACAATTCTGAGGTTCTATTTCATACATCAAAATGACAGATATGAAAAAGACAATGATTAAAGGGGATATATGAGGACATGAAAATTAATGCACTATGGATGGAGTTATAGATTGGTCCAGCTATTCTGGAAAACAATTTGGAGCTATACTTAAAAAGTCAATAAACTCTGCATAGCCTTTGACCTAATGATGCCACTAGTAAACCTATTCACAAAAGACATGATAGAAAGAAGGAAAGGACCCCAAAGCAAAAATATTTCTAGCAGCTCTTTTTGTTGTAGCAAAAAACTGGAAACAGATGGGCGGAGCCAAGATGGCAGCTGGTAAGCAGAGAATAGTGTGAGCTCTGTACCGAGACCCACCAAAAACTTATAAAAATGGCTCTGAACCAATTCTAAAATGGCAGAACCCACAAAACAGCAGAGGGAAGCAGGGCTCCAGCCCAGGACAGCCTGGATGGTCTCTGGGTGAGGTCTATCCCACGCGGAGCTGGGAGCTGGGAACGGAGTGGAGCAGAACCCAGCCTGAGCGGCATGGACCATCCAGATCAGAAGCCGGGCGGAGGGGGCCCTAGCGCCCTGAATCAGTGATCTGCGGCAGTTACCAGACTCCTCAACCCACAAACACCAAAGACTGTGGAGAAGGTTAGTGGGAAAAGCTGCGGGAGTGGAAGGAGTTCGCGGTTCGGCTTCCAGTCCCGGGGGCAGCGGAGGTGGGGCAGCTACAGTTGCTGCTGCTTCCGGCTCCAGGCCCACCTGGTGGGAGGAATTAAGTGGCGGATCAGAGCAGGGGTGCACAGCCTGCCGAAGATCTAAGCCCAGTTCGGGTTGTGGGCTCTTGGGGAAGGAGCAGTGCTGGTGTGGCAGAGCTGGCACCTCCCCCCCAAACGTGGAACATAGAACTCTGTAGTCTACAAGCCGTCATACCCCACTGAAAAACTCAAGGGTCAAGTTAGTTGGCTGGGAATATGGCCAGGCAGCAAAAACGCACCGAGATTCAGTCTCAGACTTTGCATTCTTTCTTTGCTGACAAAGAAGACCAAAACATACAGACAGAAGAAATTAATAAAGTCAAAGAGCCTACAACAGAAACCTCCAAGAAAAACAGGAACTGGTCCCAGGCCATGGAAGAGCTCAAAAAGGAGTTGGAAAAGCAAGTTAGAGAAGTAGAGGAAAAATTGGGAAGAGAAATGAGAAGGATGCGAGAAAACCATGAAAAACAAGTCAATGACTTGCTAAAGGAGACCCAAGAAAATACTGAAAAATACACTGAAGAAAACAATACCTTAAAAAACAGACTAACTCAAATAGCAAAAGAGCTCCAAAAAGCCAATGAGGAGAAGAATGCCTTGAAAGGCAGAATTAGCCAAATGGAAAAGGAGGTCCAAAAGACCACTGAAGAAAATACTACTTTAAAATTAGATTGGAGCAAGTGGAAGCTAGTGACTTTATGAAAAATCAAGATATTATAAAACAGAACCAAAGGAATGAAAAAATGGAAGACAATGTGAAATATCTCATTGGAAAAACCACTGACCTGGAAAATAGATCCAGGAGAGATAATTTAAAAATTATTGGACTACCTGAAAGCCATGATCAAAAAAAGAGCCTAGATATCATCTTTCAAGAAATTATCAAGGAGAATTGCCCTGATATTCTAGAGCCACAGGGCAAAATAGAGGTTGAAAGAATCCATCGATTGCCTCCTCAAAAAGATCCCAAAAAGAAATCTCCCAGGAATATTGTCGCCAAATTCCAGAGCTCTCAGATCAAGGAGAAAATACTGCAAGCAGCCAGAAAGAAACAATTTGAGTATTGTGGAAACCCAATCAGAATAACCAAAGATCTGGCAGCCTCTACATTAAGAGATCGAAGGGCTTGGAATACGATATTCCGGAGGTCAATGGAGCTAAGATTAAAACCTAGAATCACCTACCCAGCAAAACTGAGTATCATGCTCCAAGGCAAAATATGGATTTTCAATAAAATAGAGGACTTTCAAGCTTTCTCAGTGAAAAGACCAGAGCTGAATAGAAAAGTTTCTTTCAAACACAAGAATCAGGAGAAGCATGAAAAGGTAATCAAGAAAAAGAACAAGAAAAAGAAATTGCAAGGAACTTACTAAAGGTGAACTGTTTTGTTGACATTCCTACATGGAAAGATGACGAGTATGATTCATGAGACCTCAGTATTAGGGTAGCTGAAGGGAATATGCATACATATATGTTTATGTATATATATATGGGTGAATGTGTATGTATGTATATATCTATGTGTGTGTATATATATATATATGTATACAGATTGAGAGAGAGAGAGAGAGAGAGAGAGAGAGAGGACACAGGGTGAGTTGAAGATGAAGGGAAGATATCTAAAAGAAATAAAATCAAATTAAGGGATGAGAGAGGAACATACTGAGAGAGGGAGATAAGGACAAATAGAATGGGGTGGATTATCTCGCATAAAGGAGGCAAGAGCAAGCAGTTCTGTGGGAGGAGGGGAGAGGGCGGATGAGGGGGGAATGAGTGAACATTGCTCTCATCAGATCTGGCCTAAGGAGGGAATACCATACATACCCAATGGGGAATCTTACCCCACAGGAAAGAAGAGGGAAGAAGATAAAAATAAATGGGTGGGGGATGATGGAGGGGAGGGCTGATGGGGGTGGAGGTAGTCAAAAACAAACACTTTTGAAAGGGGACAGGGTCAAGGGAGAAAATTCAATAAAGGGGGATGGGTTGGGAAGGAGCAAAATATAGTTAGTCTTTCACAACATGAGTATTGTGGAAGGGTTATACATAATGATACACATGTGGCCTATGTTGAATTGCTTGACTTCTTAGGGAGAGTGGGTGGGAAGGGAAGAGGGGAGAGAATTTGGAACTCAAAGTTTTAAAAACAGGTGTTCAAAAACAAACAAAAATGTTTTTGCATGCATCTAGAAAATAAGATACACAGACAATGGGGTGTAGAAATTTATCTTGCCCTACGAGAAAGGAAGGGAAAAGGGGATGGGAGGGGAGTGGGGTGACAGAGGGGAGTACTGACTGAGGAACAGGGCAACCAGAATATACGCCACCTTGGAGTGGGTGGGAGGGTAGAAATGGGGAGAAAATTTGTAATTCAAACTCGTGTGAAAATCAATGCTGAAAACTAAATATGTTAAATAAAATTTAAAAAAAAGCTGGAAACAGAGGGAGTGCCCATCAACTGAGTAATGGCTGAACAAATATGGTAGATGAATTATGATGGAATGCTATTGTGACATGAGAAATTATGAAAGGGATGGTTTCAAAGAACCCAGGATGGTTTGTATGAACTGATTCAGAATGAACAGAGCAGAACCAGGAGAATAGTTTTTACAAGTATAACATTATAAAGACAAACAACTTTGAAAGGCTAAAGAACTCTGATCAATATAATGGTCAAACATAACTCCAAAAGATCAAGCATGCTTTCACTTCTTGATAGAGAGGTGATGGCCTAGAGGTGCAGAATGAAGCATAGAGTTTTGGAAACGACCAATGTATGGATTTATTTTGATTGACTGCTTTTTGTTACAAGAGAGGCCCCTTTTTTTGGTCAGGGGAGAGGATTGAAGGACAGTGGAGAGCCTAGGGATTGTGATATCAAGTGAACAGCACCAACGAAACATTTTTTAATCTGCAGAAGAGAACAGAATGAAGTTCAGAGGGAGATCCAGATAAGCAGGATAGCATTAGAATTAATGCATTGAATCCATTATGTACCTTTTAAACTAAAGCCAGCTATTTCTAATAGAGATTCATGGTTTTACATACAATCCTCTTTTTTGTTCTTTGAATATGTAAATGTTTGTGTATATTGATATTTTTCAGCTTCAGAATAACAAAAATTTAAAATTTAAATCCTAATTAAAGAAAAGATACACACCATAATAAAGAGATGTTTCACGGTTCTAGAAAGTGATGCAAAAAAATTGAAAAAAAAGAGATAAAAAACTCTTTTGGGCTTCCAGAAGTAATGGAACAAGAGCAAATAGTTCAAAAAGAATAAAAGATTAGTTCAAAAGAAAAAATTTAAATTTAAAGAAAAGGAGTACAGGAAAATGAGTACTAGACTTGGAGTTACCGGACATGGGTTCAAATCCTGGCTCTTCTACTTACTATTTGTATGACCTTAGGCAAGTCATTGATCCCTTTGGGCCTCAGTTTCCTCAGATAGAAAATGTAGAGGTTGTACTAGATGAACTGTGAAGTCTCTTCCAACTCTGTCTATGATCCTATGAGGATGACATGAGGGTAGAAATCAGAGTTCTTGAAGAAGAAATGGAAAAAACAAACTAGAGGATAGACAATATAGTCAATCAACAAGCATTTATTAAGCACCCAGTATGTATCAGGCACTGTGCTAAGCACTGGAGATACCAAAAATAAAAAGGCAAAAACATGGTCCCCACCCTCAAGAAGCTCACAGTCTAATAGAGAAGATAAATGCAAACATCTATGTACATACAAGATACAGTCCATGTAAACGGAAAGAAATCTCAGAGGAAAGGAATTAGGACACTTGGGAATGGGGAGAGTGGTTAGAAATGGCCTCCTGTAGAGGGTGGGATTTGAGATGAATCTTGGATGATGACTGCCCATGGTGGCTATGTGAGTGGAGAGAAGCCATACAGTAGAACCTCAGTTTACAAATAACATGGTTTACTATGCTTCACTGGATGAAGAAAAAATTTTTGCAAAATTTGTCTTGCAGGACAAACAAAAATTCGCAGTACGAACATTGTATTTGGACTTGAATGGCTCACGAAGGGATGATGCTTCACTAGGGTGATGATTTTTTGTTTGTTTGTTTGTTTTCATATGTCAAAGGACGAACTGATTGGTCCGCATGAGAAGTAACGGCGACAGGTTGCAGAGGATATCTATCTCATCTGAGGAGGAGGTTGAAAGGTCGGAGGAATCCCTCACCTCAAGTGAGATTAGGGAGGTTTATCAGATGTGGGAAAAAGTGCAAAATTTTGTTGAAAAACATCACCCAAATAAGGCTGTAACAGTGAGTGCCATGAATATTCTTAATGATAATGC
Organism: Trichosurus vulpecula; assembly: GCF_011100635.1. Classification (NCBI taxonomy): domain Eukaryota; kingdom Metazoa; phylum Chordata; class Mammalia; order Diprotodontia; family Phalangeridae; genus Trichosurus; species Trichosurus vulpecula. Next base: position 2,954,317 of record NW_023494377.1, read on the forward strand.
AATGTCACATTTCTGTGACATTCTGAAAAAACGTCAAAAACAAGTGTTGTTAGATAGATTCCTAGTCAGAAGCCAACGCAAAGAAAAAAAAAATTAGTGAGTCAAAACATGAAAGTGATTCTAAAAAACTAAAAATAAGTGAAGGCAGTAGTGTTAGTCTCACTTTTAGTGAAAGTAGCATAAGAGAGAACACTCCCGACATTGAAATCTCTGATGTTCTCATGGAAGGAGATTTTCCTTCCAAGTGATAACCCTTCCTCCTCCTTCTCCTCTCTCGTCTCCCTGACACCAGCCACGACTCTTCTCAAAGGTAAAGTGTAGGTTAATTTGTTTTATTTTCAGTTTATATTGTGTACTAATCATTGCTATCGTATTTCAGGTGCATTAGGGACAAAAAACTTACTTAAAATTATAAATAATTGTTTTTATATGAATATTTTTGGGGACGTGACTTTATCACTTATCATCTGACTTTACTTATTTCCTATGGGAAAATTCGCTTTGCAATTCGAACAAATTGCATGATGAACAGAATCTCGGAACGACTTAAATTTGTAGACCAAGATTCTACTGTATATGTGTGTGTGTGTATGTGTGTGTATATATATATATATATACACACACATATACATATATATGTATGTATATATGTATGTATACATACATATATATGTATGTATATATACATATATATGAATGTATATGTGTATATATACACATGTGTCATATATATGCATATATATACACAATACATATACATGCATACACACACATGAGAGATGTTGTGATTTGTCAACAGATTGGATATGTGGGGTGTGGGGTGTGTGCAAGAGAATAGTCCAGAATGACACCAAGATTTTGAGCCTGGGCGCCAGGAAGGATGGTGGTATCCTTGTCAGTAATGTAAGAAACAAGTGCCTTACCAAGAACTCCACATGGCCATTAGTGAAAAAGGTTTTATTTAAAGTTATTTCCAATGGGTGACCCATAAGAAGGCACACATAATGTTGCAAAAACATGATCTTTTATCTTCCTATCCCGAATGCAAATGCCTACCCTGGTTCCCCATTGGTTGGGTACTGCAGAGTTTACAGCCTAACCGGAATGCCTCCAGTGAGTCTCCACCCCTGCTTACATCTCCCATCCCACATTTTAGCACCCCACCCCCATTTTCTTTTTACTTTATTTGGTCAAAGTTCCCCACAGCTTGGAAGTGTAAGTGGCCATGTTGGAGGGCAAAACCAGTTTCGATAAGTTTTAACCGGGCTAGTCCTGGTCTCAAGAGAGGCCTCCCTATTGTGGTATGGGGAGGGTAGGAATTTCCAACTGTCTAACTGCCACATAAGCTCTTACACCCCATTGAGCAATATGCAGGAGCAACATCCCAGTGGTGATTTTCCACAGTTACATCCCCCACTACATTTACAACTAGTTTATTTCCTGAAGTAACTAATAAGTGAGAGACTTTCTGACATGCATGACTCCTTAGGTTTCGTAAATCATGTATTAGGTGATTTCTGCAAAAACAAAAATTCAATCATTCCTTACAATGAGAAGATAGTTTTGAAAAGAGGAAGATAGGGGAAGAAATATAGTAAGTTCTGTTTTGGACATATTGGGTTTTGAGACACCTACAGGACATCTAAGTGATTGGACCTCAGGAGAGAGGCTAGGTTTGGATATAAAGACCTGGGATTCATCTATCCAGAGACATGACAATTGAGAGACAATAGATCAGCAAGGGAGATAGTATGGAGGGAGAAAAGAAGAGGGCCCAGGACAGAGCTTTGGGAAACATCCATAGTTAATGCGCATAACTTAGATGAAGATCCAGTGAAGGAGATTCAGGAGTGGTCAGATAGGTAGGAGAACCAGGAGAGTACTGTGTCAAGAAAACCTAGACAGAAGAGAGTATCAAGGTGAAGAGAGTGATCACCAGTGTCCAAAGTAGCAGAGAAGTCACAAAGGATGAGGATTGAGGAAGGACAATCAGGAGGTCTTCGGGAACTTTGGAGGGAGCAGCTTCAGTTGAATGATGAGGTCAGAAGCCAGACTACAGAGAGCTCAGAAGAGAGTATGGGGAAAGGAAGTGGAGGCACCTATTGTAGGCAACCTTCTCAGGGGGTTTAGCCAGGAAAGGGAGGAGAAATGTAGAATGATAGGTAGCAGGAGCAGTAGGATCTAGTAAGGTGGTTTGGGTTTTTTTTTAAGAATGGGAGCAACATTAGCTTGTCCAAATCCCAGAGAGATTGTATAATTCACTCAAGGTTACATAGGTAATAAAAAAGTGACCAGGCTAGCATTGGAACTCAGATCTAACACCATATCCAGAACACTTCTCATGTAAGCACCCTGTCTCTCTACTGGTCAGCTTCACAAAATACCTTTATAGAAATGGAATATTTGGTGACGAAGAGATACCAAATAAGTACAAGAAAACAGAAGTATTAAACATACCCTTTAGAGATTATAATGAATTTTTTTAAAAAGCAATTAATAGGGAACACAAGCAAAACATACAGACCTAAATAGACATTAGGTAATGATATCCTGCACTGAATTTTTTCAAAATTATAAAAACAATGAATAACTAACACAGCTTTTGAGATATAGCTAACCAACCCTCAGAGTAAAAAATAGATCTCTGAAGAGATGTAATAGCAAATAGTTTTCAAAAGATTTTGATTTAAGATTGATTGGAGCAGAAAGGGTGGTGCAGTAGATAGAGCACTGGGCCTGGAGTCAAGGAGACTGACTTTAGACACTTCCTAGCTGTGTGACCCTGGGCAAGTCATTTAACCTGTTTTCCTCAGTTTCCTCAAGTTTAAAAGCACCTGCCTCCCAAGGGCTGTGGTGAGGATAAAAATAGATAATATCTGTAAAGCACTTAGCATTGGCTGGCACGGATTAGGTGCTAGACGTTGTTTAGTTGTTTTCAGTCATATCCAATTCTTCCTGATCCCATTTGGGATTTGGCTAAGATACTGGAGTGGTTTGCCGTTTCCTTCTCCAGCTCATTTTTACAGATGAGGAAACTGAGGCAAATAGGGTTAAGTGACTTGCCCAGGGTCACACAGTTAATGGGAAGGGGAGGGTGAAGAAAAAGGAGTGGGGAGAAGAGGAAGAGGAGGAGGAATAGAAATGGGGAGCGGATATATGAGGAGGGGGGAGGAGGAAGGGAAAGGGGAAGAGCTGAGGGAGAGGGAGGGGGAAGGAGGAACAGGAGAAGGGGAAAGGGTCACAAATGCTAGCTATTGTTATTTGATGTTACTCCAAATGCCTTCTTTTCCCTTCCAAGAAGATTCTCAGGTCTAAATAAATGAAATAATTGTATTCATAATTTTTTAGACTATAAAGAAGTATAAAGATTTTCACGAAGACCTTTCTCTGGGTCTCCTCTCATTTGAATCATCTAAATCAATAATGTCTGATGGTGAGTATCAACTCCAAATGCTTAGCAATAGGACCCAGGAGCCTCCAGCTCATTCACTGAGAGCTCCCTCTTCAATCAATCGATCAAAGAAACAACAAGTATCTATTGAATTTCTACCATGTGCTAAGCACTCTACTGGGTGCTGGGGATGAGAGCATGTACAAAGTCAAGGTCAAAGAATGAAACAATCCCTATTTATAATGACCTTGCATTCTAACAGGGGGGACAACAGATTGGATATGCGGGGTGTGGGGTGTCTATCTATCTATCTATCTATCTGTCTGTCTGTCTGTCTGTCTATCTATCTGTCTGTCCATCTGTCTGCCCATCTGTCCATCAGTCTGCACATCCTTCCGTCCATCCGTCCATCCATCCATCCACCCATCTGTCCATCTGTCCATCCATCCACCCTTCTGTCCATCTGCCCATCCATCCATTCATCCATCTATCCATCTATCTATCTATCTACCTATCTATCCATCCATCCATCTATCTATCCATCTATCTATCTATCCATCCATCCATCTATCTATCTATCCATCCATCTATCAATCCATCCATCCACCCATCCACCCACCCGTCCATCCGTCCATCTATCTATCTATCTGTCTATCCCTCCCTCCCTCCTTCCATCTATCCAACCATCCATCCATCCATCCATCCATCCATCCATCCATCCATCCATCTATCCATCCATCCATCCAACCATCCATCCATTCATTCATCCATCCATCCAACAATCCATCCATCCATCCATCCAGGCATCCATCAATCTATCTATTCATCCATCCATTCATCCAACCATCCATCCATCTGTACATCCATCCATTCATCTATTCATCTCTCTCTCTCTCTCTCTCTCTCTCTCTCTCTATCTATCTATCTATCTATCTAATAAAAATACATACAATATAATTAAATACAAAGGGGTTTGGGAGGGAGAGTAGTTTGAGGGATCGAGAGAAGATGTAGAAGATGGTGCTTGAGGTACTTTATCTCTATCTCTACATCACCAACTATCTCTGCCTTCATCCCAGTCTCTGATGATGGAGTGGCCATTTTTCTTGAAAATACCAAGACTTCTATATGCATCCTTGATTCCAACCCCTCCAGTCCAGCAGAGTCCTCCCACTGCTGTCATCCTTACTTTCTCTACTCTTCAATCTCTCCCTACAAATACCCCTAGGTATCCCCTAATAAGAATGAGACTCAGCTGCCTCCAACAATCTAGACAAAGGAATCCATCTCTACCCAGATCACACCGATTTTCTTCTTTGTGAGCTGAGTTCCCCTAGGCTGCAATGGAGGGGTACAATGACATGGGCTTATTTCCTAAGGGCAAGAATTCACCCAGGTCAGATTCTATAGATAACTCTAAATAAGTAAGGTCCCTTGGTTAGGTAGGGGTCCACTCAAGATCAGGGAGCATGTATACTGAGTATTAGGCCAATCTCATCTATCAGCCTTGTCCTTCAGAGACTGGCTGAATGAACTACAAAGACTGGTCTCTGAATGAGAAAATAGAAAGGAAAAACCTTAATCCTGATTTAATAATTGGTTATTAATAATAAAAAATAATCACTTCTCTCAGAGGTGTCTCCTATTGGTACATTAGCTTTTAATGCATTAGGTGTCTTGGAATCTGTATCAATGGTTGAGCATTAATCCCCTGAATCAATTAAGTTTCAGGGATGATTTCACCATCTTTTCAGTGAAAAACTAAGCTATTTGGCAAGGTTCTTTTAGTCTTAGACCAGGAATGGTGAATTTTGCAATAGAGTCTATCACACCAGGTAAGGCAATGTGGATATCATAGCATCAAGCAGAGGTCAGCAAACCATGGGCCAAATATGGCATGTCACCTGTATTGGGAAAGTATCCTTAGCTCACAGGCCATACAAGAACAGGTGGGGGCAAGGTTTGGCCCAACAGCTGTAGTTTTCCGATCCTTGGTACAGAAAAATCAATATTATGGGTATTAAAGAAGATCATTTTTGGACATTTTGATTATCATAAAGTTATCCCTTCCATATCACGACTTTCCACCTTGCGGTTTCAATACATTGCCGGTCAGCATAAGAAATTAAATGGGAATTTGGGGGGAGTTTTGCAGAAGCCACAGATGTCGTGTGAAGGCCAGCAGATGACACAGAGCCTATGACCAAATACAGAACCCAAATTTTACAATAAGGTACTATAAACACCCTATAAAAGAAAATGAAAAAAATTCAGACTTCTCTGATATGAAGGGAGGGCCAAAAAAATTTTATGTGGATTTTCCAGATCCTGGTTGGGGTAGGGGGGATGGGAGGAGCACTGTGCCCCTAACCCGTGATATGTGGAAGGGATGACTGAATTTATACAAATGAACCCCAGATCCAATCATAAAATCCTGATCTAGTACTTAGCACAATGCCTAGCATATAGTGGGTGTTTAATTAATACTTGTTGACTTGATTAATTGTTTCCTTGAACTCTGATCATACCATGTCAACTGCCTGTTGGATGTCTTGTGCTTGAATTTCCCATACTCATATAAGACTCAGACAGCATTAACCTCACTAAATAAGCCCTTCCTCTACATTTCTTTGCTTCTATTTAGAATATTGCCATTTCTTTAGTCAGCTAGGTTCACAACCTGACAGTCATCCCCCACTCTGCTTTTCCCTTTCCCTCATATTCAAGCAATTAATAAGTCTTATGGATTCCGCCTCCAAAACACTGCTCATATCCATCCCCTACGCTCTAAAGACAAGCCACAAGCCCAGGGGTGGGGAACCTGTGGCCTAGAGGCCACATGTGGCCCTCTAGGTCCTCAAGTGTGGCCCCTGCTTGAATTCAAAGGGCTGCACCTGAGGACCTAGAGGGCCACATATGGCCTTGAGACCCCACATTCCACACTCTTGCACCAGCCTGTTGTAGATTTGTAGAATTTAGGGGTTGGAAGTTAAGCAAAAACAAGAAGCCCATTGACCTCTACATAAAATTCTACCAGCATCAGCCCTCAGCTCTCCAACAAAATGAGGGAGTTACATTTCCTCCAATCTCGATCCTTCCAACTCTAATATTTTCCTACTGACCTCCCCAGCTCGCTTTAGGTCCCAACTAAAATCCCACCTCCTACAAGAAACCTTCCCCAACCTCTCTTCATTCCAGTACCTTCCCTCTGGTCATTATTTCCTATTTATGCTCATATTAGTTGTATTTTATCATACTAATGTTTGATTACATTCATATACCATCATTTTTTAGCCATTTCCCAATCAATGGACACATTCATTTTGTCACTAGTTCTTTTTTTGTTTTTTTTAAATTTTATTTATTTATTTTCAGTTTTCAACATTCACTTCCATAAGTTTTAAATTCCCCCCCCCCTCCCCAAGATGGCATGCAATCCAATATGGGCTCTACACATGCATTCCTATTAAACATATTTTCACATTAGTCATGTTGCATAGAAGACTTACAACAAATGAGAAAAACCATGAGAAAGAAAACAAAACAAATCAAAACAAAAGAGAAAAGAGTCTGCTTTGCTCTGCATCCTGAGTCCATAGTTCTTTCTCTGAATGTGGATGGCATTTTCTACCCTGAGTCCTTTTTGTTACTAGCTCTTTGCCACCACAAAAGATCCTATAAATCTGTTATAAATATTTTTCACAAAATATTTCGGTAAATATTTTGGTGTATAGGGGACTGTTATTTCTGTCTTTAATCTCCTCAAGGGATCTCTGGGTCAAGAGATATGACAACATTAGTCCCTTCCCCCCACCCCCACCCATAATTTCAAGTTGTTTTCCAGAATGCTTGGGTTTGTTAAGTGAATTAGTGTACCTACATTCCTGTAGCCTTAAAATGAGGCTTTCAACTAATTGATCTTTAAGTAAGAAAAACTAAATGGTTCCCATCCTCTCTCGTGCTATGTAATTGGAGTGCCCACAGCGAGTAGATGCTCATTAAGTGCCTTGTTGGCTGAGGAAAAGGAGATTTCTATTTTAAGAGCTTTTTTTTGGATGACAATTTGTGTCTCAAACATTTGCCATGTGTATTTCTTTTAACTAGATCCTGCTGTAATATATTGAGGTAAAGTTGTTTCTCATATTCAAATTGGGTCCCAAGTGCCCAACAAAATAGGCCCACTCATTTACTTGTGGACAGGCAAGTGGGCATTAGGGGCAAACACCTTCCCTGAGCTCCTCAGGAGTGTCTGGTGTCTGTTCTTTCCCCAAAATAAAACACACAGGCGACAAGTTGCCTCTGGGAGGGAGCCAACTCCTCCAGATTACTTCCTGCCTTTTGCAGATTCTTTCATGCTGAGCAGTTCAAGGGACTTTTCATGTCAGGAAATAAATGCATGTCAAACACTTGATTTATTTTGGAAATTGCTAAAATTAAGGAATTGGTTGAACTAAAATTATATACTTCATGCCATTAGAGGCTCTTGGATCAGAGTTTGGGGACCAAAAGACTATCCCTTATGTCTCATTCCATGATTATGGCTAAGGAGTTCACAAAATCAAACTTTTCTCATCAATATTTTTGAACTTTGAGATCACTTACAAAGAATGAGGAAATTAGAGGAGAAACTTTCTCCTCAGCCTTCTCCTGTCATTTCAGTCATTTCAGTTGTGTCTGACTCTCCATGACCCCAATTTGAGGTTTTCTTGGCAAAGATACTAGAATGGTTTGCCATTTCTTTCTCCGGCTCATTTTACAGATGAGGAAACTGAGGCAAACAGGGCTAAGTGACTTGCCCAGAGTCACACAGCTACTCAGTGTCTGAGGCCAGATTTGAACTCAGGTCTTCCTGAATTTGGGGCCAGTGCTCTATCCACTGCAGCGCCACCTAGCTGCCCCAGCCTTCTCCACAGGCTCAGTAAACTGACTAGGAGTCAAATGACCTTGGTTCTAGTCCCAGCCTTGCCTTTAAAAACCTGTATGTGACCTTGGACAAGTCACATCACCTTCTATTGTCTATTTCTTCATCTGTAAAATGGGGATCTTGCCTTGACAACCTGCCTGGATTGTCTTGAAGATCAAATGAAATTCTAAATATGAAAGCAATTTTGCAAATGTAAAGACCTAATACTAGAAACTCAGGGAGGACTAGAGCAGAGAAGTCATTTTGACAAAGCAGTTGGGGGCACAGTAGATAGAGGGCTGGCCTGGAGTCAGGAAGACCTGAGTTCAAATCCAGCTTCAGACACTTACTAGCTGTGTGACCCTGGGCAAGTCACTTCACCCTGTTTGCCTCAGTTTCCTCATGGGGGTAATAATAGCACCTATCTCCCAGGGTTGTGGATAAAATGAGATAATATTTGTAAAGTGCTTAACAGAGTACCTGGCACATGGTAGGCACTATATAAATGCTAGTTATCATTAAGGATTTATTGATTGACTGCTATGTGCATGTCTCTGTACTTTGTAAAATGCAACTGTATCTTGGGCTTTGCATTAACTTGGTGAGTATCCTGAGTGACATTTGAGGTGCTTTAGTAACAATAGCACCCCACACCTGGCTCTACAAACCTATAGAAAGACTGGTGTCACTTTATCAATAGCCCACAAGGGAGGGTAAGTTATAATTTTCCCTACCAAGTCATGGGCTACTCCAATCGCCAGCCCAGTGGTTTCTTCAGTCTTGGTTTGTGGTCAAAACATCCTGTTTTTGCAGTTACACAAACAGTCCAATCCCTCTAACTGATGGCTTCCAAGAGCCAACTAAGGAGAAATTCCCACTGGCCCAGGTTCTGAATGAATCTAGGGTATGATATCAAGTGTAGTTCAGGATTATTAATATAGGATAATCTCTGTAGCTCTACCTCCAGGGCCACCTCTGGGAAATTTCCTGCTTTCTGTTGACCCTCTTTATTAATGATCCACAGGCAATCAAATTCTCTGTGGCCATGTGGTTTGTCAAAACTTTTTGCAGTGCCTAGACTTGTGATTTCATCGGTATAGAGAATCCCGGTGAGGGAACTCTGTAGAGCAATGCAGAGCTGTATGTTCTTTGTAGCTCGTATTGTTACAGGTATTTGGCTCACTAAAATGTTAAATGGCCTAGCTGGGAGTACACTCTGCTGATGAAATCATGTATTTGGACACCTCCCCTCCTAAAAAACTAATACCAAGGTTCCCTCTTAAAAGCACTTCTTGGTCAACAGATGTAAATACATAGGATCTTACATTCAGAATATCAGCAATTAAGTTAATATTTATAGAAGATCTAAAAGTTCTGTGATTCATAGTCCCTTCCTCTGTGCCCACATTTCTACCACTCCACAAATATTACTGAAGAGTTGGAAGAGGGTTATACAAAGCAGAGCCATTTTGGGTATTTTGACTATTTCATGATTTTCTGTGGTCAAAGAATTTCTTACCTCATGATGAATGATGACCTATCATCACCAGAACCTACCAGAGCTTACATGCTGCTCACATAGCGTTTGCAAGCCTAGGGTCCCCCTTCTATGATGCAGCAGCAGAGAATTACTTTTATATGGTGTTACACATATTACTAGAGACAACTTACACAGAAGAAATAACAGAAAAGATCTCATCCAAGAGATGTGCTGTGGGAAAGGAAGGTGGACCAGAAATGAAGCAAGAGTGAGGCCTAAATATTGATGCACTTGGTTCCTGTGTAATATTAAAAGGCATGAAAGAAGACCTTTAGCACATTGGATGAACACACCAGAGGGAATTTCTGGGAGGACATAGACAAGTTTCAGACAAGCTGAGTGGGTTGAGGTTCTACTGGAGAAAATGCCTATATTGTTCAGATCATGGAATCATCCAAGTTTGAGTAGTATAGGAAAAAACATGAATAACCCTGATTTTATCTACTTTTTCCTCTATTTTTCAGGGGGAGAAGTTATTCTACCAAGTCCTACTCAGAGACCAAGCCCATAGCAAGGCACTAGAGTAACTTACCAAGTCCAAACAGTTCAAATTCTCCTTATGTAGAATGTGTCTGTGTCCCTGTGTTTCCTTTATTGACTATCTCCCATTTGATGCCTTTAATTTTTACATCACAACTATTTGTGAATATGTTGCTTCCTTTCCCCTCCCACCCCCATTAACCCCTCCCTTGTGACAGAGAAAAGAAGTTAAGCAAAAGGGAGCAATAAGCACAAGCGTACATGTTTTCTTTAAAGATAATATGGTCAGGATTGAATCTTATAATTACAAGGGAGGTTATAAGGAACATCTGTGAATGAACCATAATAATAACAGATTGGGCTAATGAATTCTTTCATCTAGAATGTTTGAAAAAGCTCTTTTTTTACTCTACAGAAGCAGGATAATAAAATACTCCCTCAAGGAGCTCACATTCTAATGGGAGAGGCAACACACAGAGAAATCAGCATACACAAACCACATACGGAACAGATACATGTAACCTACGGGGTGGGGTTGGGGAGGGACATGGAGTGCTTGGAGTTTATTTTTAAAAAATTTTAAATTCAATTTGATTTTATTTTCAGTTCTGAGTTCTCTCCCTCCTACCACCCCCTCCTCCTATTGAGGCGTTCAAGCAAGAAACACAATTCAACAAAACTCCCAAACCAAACTCCCCTCCAGGGACTGTTTCATGTTTTCTTTTGTATTCCTTGCACATAACATACTACATGGCACACAGTAGGTACTCAATTAGTGCTTATTGGCTGAGTGAATGATTAATTCACAGTATTTTATTATTCCAGTTCAGCAGAGTAAAATAAGCTTTTTCAAACACTCTTAGATGAAAGAATTCGTTGGCCCAAGTCCATTATTAACATGATTCATGATGTTCTACAAATATGAACAGTGAAATGAGACAAATTACCTCATTGGCCATGTTCAAAAAATATGCCTCAATCTGCCCTCTGAGATTGTCACCTCTTTAATTCCTAGGTGGGTTGCATGTTTGATCATGAGCTCTGGAACTGTGGTTGGTCCTTGAGGCACTGTAAGTATTAAAGGCAGGATTGGAACACAGGTCTCCTGACTCTAAGGCCAGCACTAGCCATTACAGCACCCTACCTCTGCTGAAATGAAGATTAGAGAAAGTCAATTATATCTTCTTAAATGTGTATGAAAGATGAACTTGATAGCTCCCTCCCTTTCCTTACCCTCCTCCACCTTCTTTTCTCCACCCAGCTGCCTGCCCACCTCTTGTTCCTTATAGTGTTTGGAAGGAGATTTCCTTCTTTTTTAACTAAACATTGAGCAAGATTTTGCTTGGTCTACAAAGAAATGTTGAGAAAAGGGAGTGAACATAGCTATTCTTATTAACATAGAACCCCTAGTATACAAAACAGGGCCAGGAATGTCTTATTTTCCATAGGGAGGTTAGAAGCCTAGACCTTTGGGAGAGCTAGGATGTGGAACTGGCCTGTTTCTAAACAGATTATCCTGGGAATGCTTAGATAGTTCTCCCCTACTTCCTCGCCTCAGTGCCCCACCGTGAGCACCCCTTTTCCCTCTATACAACCCAGGGCCAAGCAGAATTATTTAAACTGTACTCAGGACTATTGATCTTACAGGCCTAGCCACTGGGATCTCACCAGGTCCGATGTCACCAAGATTAGAGATTGCTCCTAGCTCCACGGAGGGCCTTACTGGATTCTGGGCTGTATCTCCTAGAGCTGGGTCAGCAGTCTTGGAGGCCAGGGAGGGGGATGGTGTCACCCCAGAGGTATGCAATAGGCCTTGGCAGCCTCCCCTTCCTGTTCTCGGAGACATAGATAGAACACAGAGATGGCCAGCTGGGACTTTTCTGTTGCCAAAAGCCACTTGAATGAGCTAGGCTAGGGCTTTCACACAACACCTGGTCTTCCTGTCAGACTCCCTCCTCACCTTTGCCCAGCTGTGTGCTGGTTTCCTGATCACATGCTGCTCTGCATTTGTACAAGGAGTCGGAGTCCTTCTGGGATGTTGTCTCATCTGATCCCTGTTTTAAAATGTTTTCTTCATGCTTTTCTTTATATTATTGTTATTTTCTGATT
>NW_023494377.1:2971739-3034056 GCF_011100635.1 Trichosurus vulpecula
CGGCCTCAGACACTTGACATGCTTACTAACTGTGCGACCTTGGGCAAGTCACTTAAACCCCAATTGCCCTGCCTTCCCTCCTCCAAAAAAATAAATAAAAAAGAAATCCATGATCAAAGTAGCTGAAACTTAAAAGCATTAAGGACCATTGTGTATTTCAAAAAACAACAGGAAAAATCACGGACATTACTACCCCCAAAAGTGATACCAGTAATTCCCAATATAAATGTCTAATTTCTCATCTTTATACAAATTACCTACATAGGTACTGAGGGTATCCTTGTTGAAAATACGAGAAGGAAACAGGCAGATCTTCACAAAATAATTTTTTATAACAAACCACCTCTCTAGTTACATGGCTGACTGAGAGTAAAGAATAACAAATGCTTTTTTCTTTCTAATATCAGTTAGTTCCCAGTGACTCCCTGATCCCTCTAGCCTTTCTTGTAATAAAGAGATACAACTAAGCTAAACAACCACATTCCTCATTTTGCTGCCAGCCTATTACTTCTATACCAATGCTCCTCTGGACAGATTAACTCCTGTATCCAACATAGTTCCTTGGTTCCTGTGACAGGGATGCTGTGTCAAAGAGGATCCGTAGTTGAGCTATGAACTCAGCTATCAACTCAGTAAGCTATAAGAAGGATGTGAAGAAACGCCTTGCTGTCTCTTTGGGTCCTGCCTGATTTGGAACAAAGTTCTCTCTTCCAGTGGGAGGGAGAGAGGATCCCTTCTTCCACCACCTGTCAAGCAGCAGCTATTGTGCCAAAGAGCACACAGTTGGTGGTTAATAAATGTTTGCTGATCGTTTCCCAGAATGGTTGGCCCAATTCACTACTCCAAAAACAGTAATACAGTGTGCCTGTCTTGCTACAGCCCCACCAACATTTCCCGTTGTCATCATTTGTCATCTTTGCCAACCTCTCAGTGAAACTTCAGAATCATTTCAGTTTGCATTTGTCATATTAATAGTGACCCAGAGCAATCATTCACATGCGTGTTGATAGTTTGCACTTTGTTTAAACTGCCTGTTCACATTGTGACAAGAGAATTTCTGGTTTGGGCTTCTTGCCACCACCATGCTAAGAAAAACACTGCCCCAGTCTCTATCTTGAGCTTCCTGACACTGCTTAAAGCAAGCATGTCACACATCCTGCTGAAGTCTGCACAATCAAGCTATAAACTCCAGCTCCAGTTTTGACCAGCTTGTTCCAGACATCCTTATCTTGCCTTTCTGTTGTTTGTTTCCTGATGTGTTGACTCTTATCTTCCACCTCCTGCATTCTCTAAAATTCCTTTCTACCCATCCTGCTTATGTATTCACATTCTATATAAGGTTATTCAAATTAACACTCTGGGCTCACTGACTGGGAAGTTTTCAGAGTAGCCTGCTTCTGAGTATAATAAAAATGTAGTTACTATCTCTGTGTCATAGATTCAGTGATTAACATCACTGTCAATACCTAATCAAGATTCTTGAATACTTTTTATCTCAGTACCCTTTGAGATAATTGGAGAATTGTTCTTGGTCTTAAATATTTGTATCAATTACAGCTTTATCAGAGATAGTAGATGTGAAGATATTTTCCTAATGTCAACAATTCCCTTTCTTACCTTAATCAAGTTGATTTTATTTGCACAAAAGCTTTTTGATATTACATAAACAAGTGTCCTTTTTGTCTTTTGTGATCTCCTATATCCCTTGGGGAAGCTAGGTGGCGCTGTAGTGGATAGAGTGCTGGCTCCACAGAGTCAAGAAGACATCTTCAAATCTGGTGGTAGGCACTTACTAGCTGTGTGATCCTGGGCAAGTCACTTCACCCTGTTTGCCACAGCTTCCTCATCTGTAAAATGAGCTGGAGAAGGAAATGGCAAACCACTCCAGTTATCTCTGCCAAGAAAACCTCAAATGGGGTCCCGGAGAGTCAAACACGACTGAAAAACAACTCAACAACCTATTCCTTGTTGGACCTGGCACTTTCCTTCAATCTACTGACCTGAAAGTGACCACTTTCCATCCTCCTCTAGGTTTTGTGCGTTGTTACTCTCGCACATTAAGGTTGCTTGTCCATTTGGAACTTTTTGTGACAGATGATGTAACAGGATGGTCTGAACCCAATTTCTGCCAGTGTTTTTCAATAGGTAAATGTTTCTCAGGAGTATGTGTTCTTGGTTTTTGGCAAACAGTGGGCCACTGTGCTTGGTTGCTTCTATGTCTTCCTTGTCTGGTCTATTCCACTGCTCTATTTTCCACTTTTCAACAAGTGCCAAATAGTTTTGATGATTACTAGTTTGTGATAGAGTTTGACATGTGGTAACCCTAATACTTTTTTTCTACCACTGGAAATGGAGCCATTATAATTAACCTTCTTACAACAGAAGACGTAATGTGAAACAGTAGACACAGTAACAATTTTACTGTCTTGGTTTTTTACAACATAAGGCAAAGAAAATTACTTCATGTCAGTATCTTCCCTATAACTTTAAAAAAAATAACTTCCATATACCACAGCTGTACAAACATACAAATGAATGTATTAGTCAAATCTGATTGGCCATTTCTGAACAGTTCTATAGTTTACTGTTAATTACTTGTGAAGCATTCTCATAAGCTATTCCCAACCCTCATACTTTCTCATTTCAACTTTTTCTATTATTTCCCTTCTGATCCTTGACCTTTTGGTCCTTTTTTGTTATATTCAGCTGCCAAATTGACATTTCGAAAGCACAAATCTCACCGCTCCTCAAGAAGAGTCAGTGGCTCCCTTTTGTTTCTAGGATACAATCCAAAGTCTTCTGTTTCTCATCAAAGGTCTAAAGCCCTCTACAATTCTGATCCAACCTCTTTCTAGACTGTCTTCATATTCCCCTTCACACACCCTCTGTCTTTCCCCAGGTTGTCTCCCTTGTTTGGGATGTTCTCCTCCTCACTTCTGCCTCTTGGAATGCCTAGCTCCCTAAAAGGTTCAGCTTAAGGGCCATATCCAACATAAGACATTTCTTAATCCTCCCATTGTGCTAATGCACATCCCCTTCCTCTTACCCTACACACATACACACACACACACACACACACACACACACACACACACACACCAGTTATCCAGTATTTATTTGATAGATGCTGTACCCTCTCTGGGCTTACTCTCCCAACCCATACTTGTACTGATGTGTTGAATTCCCACAGGATTCTAAGGAAACCCAGAGAACTTGTAACAGTTAGGTGGTACTGTAGTATGTACAGTGCTACACCTGGTATCAGAAGACCTGAGTTCAAATCTAGCTTCAGACACTTACTAGCTGCATGACCCTAGGCAAGTCACTTAACTTCTGCCTGCCTCAGCTTCCTCATCTGTAAAATGGGGATCATAATAGCACCAAATTTGGACAGCCAAAGAAAATACCCAGAGCCAAGAGATGGAGCATCTTATTTGAGGAATAGTAAGGAGGCTAGTGTCATGGGATTGAAGAATAAGGTGTGAGAAGATTGGAAAGGTAGGGCTAGGTTAAAGGGTTCCTATAAGGATCAAATGAGATAGTATTCGCTCTGCACTTAGCACAGTGCCTGGCACACAGTAAGTACTTAAAAAATATTTTCTTCCTTCCTTCTTCCCAATACTACTGCTCATGAGCCCCCGTCTGGTGCGTTCATCAACATGTGTGTGTGTGTGTGTGTGTGTGAATCAGTTGACATCAATTAGCTTTTGCAAAGGGATATTTATTAAGAAAGTATATCGAGGACAGAGAGTGCAAATACATGCCCCAAACAGGAAGTCCATTCTCCCCTTGCATATACAATGGCCCTGGAGAGAGTGGATTCAGTCTTATAGTAGTTGATTCTAATGCAGTGAGTACACGTGTAGGTGACGTGTGGGGCCAAGGAGAACCTTGTAGTGGCTGACCCTGAGAGTCTTTTCTCTCTTCATCGAGTCCTCACTAAGTTTGCGTCAGGCTGTGGCATCACAATGGATGAATTGTCCTCTTGCTCCACAGGACTGGTTCCTTCCAATGTGGTCTCAGCTTCTGGGTCCAATTGATGCTAGCTGGGCCATGTGGTTTCTGCTGCTGGATCCAAGGGTCTCTGCTACTGACCTCTGATGGTTCTTCTGGGCTTTTGAAGTTCAGAAGGTCATAACTTGGATACTCTCATCTCCAGCTATTCATTCACCTAAAATCAGGAAATAATAAACCAAAAGAAACAGGTAATGTATGCATATGGGTACATGGAGGCTAGATGTAGAGAATGTAGATTTCTACTGCTCTTCCCCAACCCTGCTGCTCATAGCAGCTCTCCGCTAGAGACAAAACCGAGAGACCATCCACTCAAACTTTCACATGCCCTATCACCTCTGCCTCAGCCTTTACTGAGTCATCAATCTACTGGCCCTTCAGCCAATCAGAAGACTTTTTATCATCCCATAGCACTAAGTGGGAGTCTTCACAACTGAAATTGGCTTCCAAAGTTCCATGTATTAGACTGGCAACAAGCAAAGAGTACTGCTCATGCCTTGTAAAAGCCATCAAGAACAAAAAAGCTAAGCATGCTTTAAGGACTAGCTCCTCACTAACCTTCCCCCCCAGGCAATTTTTAATGGACTTATCTGTGTATATTTCCCCTACCCAGTATTCATTCAACTCTTCTACCTTCTCTTCTCCTGACCCTTTACAACCCTCCCTTAAACCTTCCCTCCTGTAGGTCCTTTATGTGTGCTATCGTGATACCATGTTGTTCTTTCTTTGTCTGCAGTTTATTTTCTTTTAAAAACAATAACCTATAAACAAAAAAAAAACACTAACATTGCATAGTGGACAGAAAGCTCATTTGGGAGTTAAATTGCATTGGTAGAGAAGCTGATCAACAGAAACCTCGCAAACTGATGAAATTACAAGTTTGTAAAGAAAAAAACCCTACAAATATGAAAAAAATGATTTCGCTACTTAATATTTTCTTGATTATTATATACTGAATTTCTTTTCTTGTGTTTCCATTGCGTGAGGCATTTGTTTACAAATTGAATATTCTGCTCACCTCCCTCCCTCCCTCCCCTCTTCATTTCTCTTATCCCTCCCCTCCAATTCCTCAAATGCCTTTTTCATTGAAAGTTCATCTTTTTAAATCGATGAGTAGATTCAGTTTTGAAGTTTATAACATTTGGGGTTATACCTTGAGTTGCTTTGCACTTAGGAATGTACTATATTTCATTTTCTTCCATGATTTCTCTTGACTATAGAACAATCCTGGGTTATTCTAATTAGCATTCCTTCATACTTGAAGGCCTTTCCACCATGTTTGCAAAATCTGTTGCTTGTTATTGACATTGTAAATTGTGAAATTGAACCAACTTTTCATCTCCCCCCTGCTAGATTCAACTCCATCATCATCATGCCCCCAAGCCAGATACCTTCTCCCACTCCCACCTCTAGATTTGTAGCTTGTTTGTGCATTGTCTTTCTCCAAGAGATGGAATGTCTTATTTGAGGAACTACACAGGGGGACAATATCAATGTATTGAAGAATAAAGTGTAAGAAAACTGGAAAGGTAGGGCCAGGTTAAGAAGGGCTTTGAACACCAAACTGAGGATTTCGTATTTGCTTCCAGAGGCAATAGGGAACTATCAGAGTTTATTGAGTACAGGAATGGATGACATGATCGGACCTGTGCTTTAGTGAAATCAATTTGGTAGCTGGAGGATGCATTGGAGTGGGGAGAGCCTTGTGGCTGGCAGACCCACCAGCAGCTATTGGAATGGTCCAGGTGGGAGGTGACGAGGGCTTGCACCAGGGTGCAAGGGGTGGGGGCAGTGTCAGGGGGTAGAAGGGTTTATATTTAAGATGCTGTAAAGGTAAAATTGACAGGTCTTGACAACATCTTGGATATAGGGGATGGGAGAGAGTGAAGAGTTCAGGATAACACCTAGGTTTTGAGCCTAGGGAACTGGGAGAATGGTGCTGCCTTCCATAGTAACAGGTAGCACTGCAGTGGATAGAGTACTGGTCCTGGAGTCAGGAGGCTCCTCTTTCTGAGTTCAAATCCAGCCTCAGACACTTCCTAGCTGTGTGACCCTGGGCAAGGCACTTAATGCTGTTTGCCTCAGTTTCTTCATCTGTAAAATGAGCTGGAGGAGGAAATGGCAGGCCACTCCAGTATCTCTGCCAATTTCTTGCCAAGAGAACCTTAAATGGGGTCACGAAGAGTCAGACATGACTGAAAAACAAGTATAACTAAATGCTTCTCCACCCATAGCAGGAGGGAAGAGGATAACTATTTCTCCCTTTGGCACTTTTACAACTAGGAAAGCTGTGTCTCAAAGATATTATGTGACTTGGAAACCTGAAAGGGAAGTTTCTTGAATGTCAGTCTCATTTCTACATCAAAGAGCTTATAGGATCACATTTCCAATTTGCACCAAACACTGGCTCTCTGACTTTTCGGGTCCATTTCCAAAGGTGATATTAGTTCAAATTGGTTTGTAGCTCAAACTTAGCTGAGAGCAATTTCTGAGGCTGCCATCCAGAGTGGAACATTTCACTTGCCTATTAATCACAGAAATACAAAATGTCAGAGCTGAAAGGTGCTTTCAGGACCATCTATTCTAAATTTGGAGAAGGAAATTGAGGCTCAGTGTGGGAAAATGACTTGTCCAAATTCACATAGCTACATGTAGGCCTCCTGAATTCCTACTAGATCAGAGCTCTCTGTTTCCCTGTAAATGTCAGATGCATTAGTAGCTTGCATTCCAAGTACCACATTTTTCTTGCAAAGGACAATTTCACTGCATTACCAATTTGCTGGTGATGTGTCACAGCTAGAACTCTATTTTTGCTCTGGAATGAGCAACACTATTCCTCCCTACCCCACCCCACCCCCTAAATAACAAGGGGTTTCTAGGAGAAGATATTTCCAAAGGAAATCTTGCTTGTACCCAGAAGTTAATCTGTTAATATGGATCAGTCAGTCAGTCAATAGATGAATATGGGGAAGTTAGGAAAGTTTTTTTTTATTTCAGTTTTGGACATTTGGAGTTTAAAATGTCTACAGGACACTTAGTTCAGGATGTCTAATAAGCATTTGGAGATGTGAGATTGAAGGTCAGCAGAGAGTTTAGGGCTGGATAGGTAGATTTGAGAATCACCACCACAGAGATGAGGAACTGATGAGATCAACAAATGAAGTGGTATCAAGGGAGAAGTGAAGAGAGCCCAGAACAAAGCCCTGTGAGATACCTGTAGTAAGCAGGTATGATCTGGATGAAGATCCAGAAAAGGAGACTAAGGAGCATATTTCTAAATTGTTTTGCAAAATGGTTGGACTAGTTCACAGATGCACCTACAGTGCATTAAAGTACCTGTTTTGCCACAGTCACTCCAGCATTTGTCATTTGTCCTTTTTTTGTCCATTTATTTAATCTGATGGCTGTGAGGTGGCACCTCAAAGACGTTTTGTTTTGCATTTCTCCAATTATTAGTGATTTAGAGCATTTTTTGATAGTTTGACTTTCTTCCCTTAAAAACTGTCTATTCTAATCTTTTGATCATTTGTCAATTGAAGAATGGCTCTTTTTCTTATACATTTTACTTGGATCCATATATATCTATATACACATATAGTTAAAAGAGAAACTTACTGCAAAGATTTTTCTTCCCAATTTCCTGCTTCTCTTCTAATTTTAACTGCATTGGTTTTATTTGTGCAAAAACTTTTTTCAATTTTATGTAATCTAATTTGTCCATTTTACCTCCTGTGAACCTCTCTATCTCTTCTTTGGTCATGAACCCTCACCCTATCCATGAGTCTGACAGGTGATTTCTTCCATGCTTCTCTAATTTGCTTACACTTTGTACGTCTAAATTAAATTCTCATTTGGAGCTTACCTGGGAATACAGGGTGAGATATTGGTCCATACCTAGTTTTTGCCAGACTACTCTCCCATTTTCCCAACAGTGTATATTGAATAGTGAGTTCTTTTCCCAACAGGGATCTTTGGATTTTTCAAATTGTGTGCGTTTGCTTCTATATATTGTGTACTTAGTCTGTACCACTGATTGATCATTCTGTTGTGATGATTACAGTAGTATATTTTGAGATCGCATACTCCTAGGCCCTTTTCTTTCTTTCCTTTTTTATTGATTCCCTTGATATTCTTGACTTTTCGTTCTTCCGGGCGAATTTTGTCATTATTTTTTCCAGTCCTATAAAAGTAAACTTTTGGTAGTTTGATTAGTATGGCATTGAATAAGTAAATTAATTTAGGTAGTCATTTTTATTATATTACCTCAACCTACCCATGGGCGATTAATATTTTTCCGATTATTTAGATCTGTCTCTTTCTGTAAAAAGCACTTCGTAACTGTGTTCATAAAGCTCTTACGTGTGTCCTGGCGGGTAGACCCCCCAAGTATTTTATACCCCCTGTAGTCATTTTAAAAGAAATTTCTCTTGCTATTTCTTCCTGCAGAGTTTTGCTGGTAATATACAGAAATGCTGATAATTTTTGTCAGTTTATTTTATATCCTGCAACTTTGCAGGATTATGTCACTTAGTTCTCTAGTTGACTCTTTAGGGTTATCTAAGTAAACATCATATCATCTGCAAAAGGTGATAATTTTGTTTCCTCATTGCCTATGTTTATTTCTTCAATTTCTTTTTCTTGTTTTATTGCTATAGAATAATATCGAATAGTGATGGTGATGAGCAGCCTTGCTTCCCCCTTGATCTTACTAGGAAAGCAATTAACTACACTACAGATAATATTGGATCTTGGTTTTAGATGGATATTACTTATCATTTTAAGGAAAACTCTCAACTTATTCCTGTCTTATCCAGTGTTTTTTTTAAAAAACAGGAATGGGTATTGTATTTGGTCAAAAGCTTTTTCTACATCTATTGAAATAATAATAATATGATTTTGTAGTTTTTTATTATTAACAGGGTCAATTATGTGTATGGTTTTCCTGATATTGACCTAGCCCCATATTTCTGGTATAAATCCAGCCTGGTCATAATGTATGATCTTTGTGACATACTGCTATAGTCTCCTTGCTGACATTTTATTTAAAAAATTTTTGCATCAATAGTCATTAAGAATATTTGTCTATAGTCTTCTTTCTCTGGTTTGATTCTCCCTAGCTTAATATCAGGACCATATTTGTGTCATATAGGGAATTTGGTAGGACTCCTTTTCTTATTTTTTCAAATAACTTATGTAGTATTGGGATTTTTTAAAATGTTTGGTAGAATTCACTTATAAATCTATCTGATCTTGGGTCTTTTCCCCCTTAGGGAGTTCATGCATGATTTGTTCAATTTCTTTTTCTAAGATAGGGTTAAGTATTCTATTTCTAGGTTTTTTAATCTAAGAATTTATTATAGTTTCATAAATATCCATAGATTTCATTTAGTTTATCAGTTTTATTGGTATATAGCTGGGTGAAATAGCTTTTAATAATTGCTTTTATTTCTTCTTTATTGATTATGAACCCACCTTTTCCATTTGTGATATTGCTAATTTGGTTTTCTTCTTTATTTTTCAATCAAGTTAACTAATGGCTTATCGATTTTATTGGTTTTTTCCCCCCAAAGCAATGCAGCTTCTAGTTTTATTGGTTTAATGTTGTTGCTTTTTAAAACCTTTGATTGTGTTCATCTCTGCTTTGATTTTCAGAATTTCTATTTTGGTGTTTAATTAAGGTTTTTAATTTGTTGGTTTCCTAGTTTTTTAGTTGCATGCCAAATCCTTGATCTGCTCCTTCTCTCTTTATTGATGAAAGCAGTTAGATATATGAAATTTCTCCTAAGCACTGCTTTGGCTGTATCCCACAAATTTTGGTATATTGTCTCATTGTTATCATTATCTTTAATGAGATTAAACAAATAGAACAAGAGAAATCTATGATTTGTTTTTTGACCAACAAGTTATTTAGCAGCCAATTAACTTTTAGTGTTTGTTTCAAAGGCACTTTGTTGAATTTATTGTGCTATGCTTGGTAAAAGATGCATTTAATATATTTGCTTTTCTGCATTTGTATGTGAGGTTTTTATGCTCTAATAAATGGTCAAGTTTTGTGAAGGTGACATGCAAAACTGAGAAATAAGTATACTCCTATTCCCATTCACTATCCTCCAGAGGTCAATCAATCTAACTTTCCTAAAATTATATCAAGTTCTTAACTGGTTTTTGTCGTTGTTGTTTATTTTTGGTTAGATGTATGTATGTCTAGGAGTGGTAAATTGAGGTCCTCCACTGTTATGATTTTACTATTTCTCCTTATAACGAATTTAATTTTCCTTGAGATGTTATACCATTTGGTACATATGTTTAGTATTAGTTCATTGTCTGTGGCACCTTTTTGTAAAATGTAGTTTCTCTGTTTATCTCTTTTAATTATGTCTATTTTTGCTTTTGCTTTGTCTGAGATCATGACTGCTACCCCTGTGATCCTTAATTTTATAGAGGAAACTGAGGCCTAGAGAGGAAAAGTGACTTGACTAAGGTCACATAGCTTGTTAGTGGCAGAGCTGGGACTAGAACTGGGGTCTCTTGGTTTCCATTCAGTTTTCTTTCTACTATACTATACTTCCTTCCTACCTCCTTGTATACATTTACCGTGTAGTCATCAGAAGGTAGTTAGGATATAATATGATAATAGGACTTGGGGATAACATAAATCCTTAAGCAGTTATGTGTTCCCCAGGTCTCATCATCACATTATGTTACATGATCATGTTACATATTATAATTATATCTCATCCTATTTTGTTACGTGATCATGTTACATATTATAATTATATCTCATCCTATTTTGTTATGTGATCATGTTACATATTATATTACTTCCTATTTTGTTACGTGATCATGTTACAGGAGAAAGAGGGCTGGATCTAAAGGCCTCTACTAATTATTACTTCCCTCTGTGACCTTGGGCAAACCACTTTCCATCTCTGAGCCTCAGTTCCTCCAACTGTAAAACGGATTGCATTATATGACCTCAAAGGTCCCTTTCAGCTTGAGCTCTAGGATCCTTTTGGTGAGTTTAGGCAAATCACTTTACTTTCCTGTGCCTCAGTTCCCTAAATAGAAAATTAGATGGCTTCTGCAGCCCCTTCTAGCTCTAAATCTATGAATACTTCAAAGAAGGGAGTAAAATTGATAGAAGGGTCAACTCATCAAGCTCTATCTCTCTAGCCCTAACCTCTTCCTGGACATAAAGTCCAATAGCTCCGACTGTCTGTGGGACTATCCACTGGTCTCCTCCACCTCAAGGTCGTGCTGGTGTATATCGAATTCTTAACTCATCATCTTCCCCAAGAAAAATTGCCTCTTTTTCTAACTTCTTGATCTCTATGAATGGCAGGCACCATTATCCTTCCAGTCTCTTAGGCTAAAACCTCAGTGTTATCCTCTTTCCCAGCCACATAGTTGTAAAGGTCATTTTTTATTGTTCAGTCATTTCATTCGTGTTGAGGTCTCCATGCCCCATTTGGGGTTTTCTCAGCAAAGATACTAGAGTGGTTTGTCATTTCCTTCTCCAGCTCATTTGGCAGATGAAGAAACTGAGGCAAACAAGGTTAAATGACTTGGTTAGGGTCACACAGCATGTAAATGTCTGAGGCTGGATTTGAACTCAAGTCTTCCTGATCCCAGGTCTGGTGCTCTAACCATTGTACCACCTGATTGCCCACACGCTTCTTAAGTGCCATATCACGCTGTTGGTTCATAATGAGCTAGTCTTTTTCAATTAATTCCTCTCTATTCATGCCTCCCCCATTTTAGAGTTATGAGTTTGATTTTTTCAAACCACAGTTATCCTTACTGAGTTTCATCTTATCAGAGCCAGACCACTGCTCCTGCCTGTTGAGACTTTGTCAGATCCTGACTCAATCATACAGTGTGTTTACTTGCCCTCCCAGCTTGGTGTTATCTGCACATTTGGTTAATTATTCCATTTATGCTTTTATCCAAGTCATTGTCAAATGTGTTAAATAGCACAGGACCAAACACAGATCCCTGGGGTCCTCCACTAGAGACCTTTTGCCAAGCCAACACTGAATTCTTCTTTTAGTCTGGCCATTCAACCAAGTGTCAAATTCTGCTTATTGTATGATCTATCAGTTAGCCCACATTTCCCCAGTAACAGGATAAGATACTTTATCAAATGCTTTGCTTAAATCAATATATACTATTTCACATTGCTTGGTCTATCCAATTTAAAGGCACCAAACGTGCTTTCATTGGTATAGATAACTTCCTGCAAGGAAACTCCCTCTACCCATGTAGATTGGTATCTGCTCTTCAAATTCTAGTCTTAGAGGAAGAACTGTGTGGGGTACAATGTAATGGATTTGGTCTGTGGGGGTCAGAGGTAAGGTCTGAAGCCAGGTAGGAGTCAACTATCAGGCATTTGTCGCATGTTTGAAACCCCTGAATGTGGTTAGTTTTCATTTATAAGTAATGGAAAAATGAAATGTGACTTAGAGGAGGAATTAATAATATTCAAGTCCTGAGCTACGCTTAGTAAAATTTTGCTGTTTGAGGTAAAAACTCTTGGGACTATAATTTGATATTGTTTTGAGTTTTGATTACAGGGATGGTTGTCTGAATTATCATGAAGCCAATGGTAGAAAGTCGCATGTGCTGCAGTCTGAAAACTGCTACAGGTGGATGTCTATGCCTGGGAAAAGTTTTGAGGATGACCTTCACATGGCCCTCTTCACTCAGGTTCCCCATTCTTCTATTTCCTTTCTGAACAGGAAATTTCCTCACCTGGTTAATCCTGAGCCTGGCTTTTGATACCCTGTGACTACATGATTGATTGGCAGACATGACTTATTCCTGGAATCAAACAGAGCTGATGGAGATTCCCCCCCATTATGGTTCATGTCAGATCAGTCTGTGCCCTGGAGGGAACAAGTCTTGACATTATCAAAACTATCCCCGCTTTTCCTTTCATAGAAAATTTCTATAATCAGGGCGGGTGAGCAGTAGAAATTTTGTAAGTAAAATACTAAATTTGTTAATTAACAAATCGATAGCGGAATATCTCTGAGTTACTATAACAGTAAGCAAGTATGAAAAATCTTAGGGGCCAGCTAGGGGGATAGAGTGCTGGCCCTGGAGCCAGGAGGACTGAATTCAAAAATGGCCTCAGATACTCACTAGCTGGATGACCCCGAGCAAGTCACTTCACCCTGTTTGCCTCAGTTTCCTTATCTGTCAAATGAGCTGGAGAAGGAAATGGCAAATCACTCTCTGCCAAGAAAACTCCCAAAGGGGTCACAGAGGTGGACACAACTGAAAAAACTGAGCAACAACTGTTCCTGACTCCATCCAGCACTCTATCCACTCTACTCTATGGTCTTGCTCAAGGTTGCATAGGTAGTGGTAAGTGGCAAAACCCAACCCCAAAGTCCAGGTCTTTTCCTATCGTTTCTATGTACCACACTCCCTCTCATGCTGAGAGACGCCTCTTTCTCCTCCCCAAATGGATCAGCTCCAGCAACATAGGGTTCCCCTTCTTCAGAGGCTCCTTCAGACATTAACTACTTATGATTGACATCCAAGTCTCAAAAGTATTGCTTCCTGGCAAATAATGCAGAAGACTGTTGACTTTCAAGTGATTCTACTCAGAGAAGCTTTGAGGTTATTATACTTGGAAATAAAAAAATATTTTAGATCTCTTGTCTAGACCTATGGTTTCAATTTTCAAGTACAGGAAATAAAAGTGGGAGCAGTGGGTAGAAGTTGTTGCTGCTGTTTTGTCAAGTATTTTGGGGGTTTTCTTGGCAGAGGTACTGGAGTGGTTTGCCATTTCCTTCTCTAGCTCATTTGACAGATGAGGAAATTGAGGCAAACAGGGTGACGTGACTTGCCCAGGGTCACACAGCTAGGAAGTGCCTGAGGGCAGATTGGAACTCTGGTCCTCTTGACCCCGGAGCCAGCACTCTATCCACTGCAGCGCCACCTAGCTGCCCAATGGGTAAAAGTTACAGAGAGGCAAATTTAGATTTGATGTAAAGAAAATTTGGTAACAAGACTGTGCCTTCAGAAGCTAGTTTAGAGACTACATGTTGAGGATGCTCACTGGAGATTTTTGTTCAGGAAAGGTTTAGATTGGATGTTTTTAGGCCCCTTTCAACTCTGAGATGCTGCAGTTCTAGGCTTATAGGTGTAGACCTGTAAAGGGGGACCTCAAAGGTCATCTAGTCCAATCCTCTTATTTTACAGATGAGGAAACTGAGGCCCAAAAAGGTTAAATGACTTGCCCCAAGTCATACAGCAGGAAGTGGCAGAACTGGGATTCAAACCCAGGTATAGGACCTAACTTGAAACCCAGCACTCTCCACTGGACTATACTGCCTCCCACTACTTGTGTGCAAGACAGGATTTCTTCAGTTTCCTGGATTAGTCCTTTAAAAGCTCCTATCTGATGAGTTTCTGAATGAGAAACAAACTCAGCAGGCTTTTTCTTCTCTCTCAAGACTCAGGCAAACAGCTTTTGTGCACTTCAGCCTGGC
This sequence comes from Trichosurus vulpecula, assembly GCF_011100635.1. Classification (NCBI taxonomy): domain Eukaryota; kingdom Metazoa; phylum Chordata; class Mammalia; order Diprotodontia; family Phalangeridae; genus Trichosurus; species Trichosurus vulpecula. The sequence continues at coordinate 2,986,256 of NW_023494377.1, forward strand.
CACTGAACAACTGGACTCAAGCAACAGGCAACAGACGGTCTGTGGTTTGTTGATGCTCACCCCCTGGGCAGTGGGAGTGTCCGCTGGAATACCAGGGCCCTGCTCTGCCCCTCAGCAAGGCTCACTGCACACAGATACTTCCGGGTTGCCTTCTGCCCCACACCCCACTGACCTCTGAGGCCAGCAAGAAAGGGCCATACTTAATCGTCACTTGAGTGTGTAATTCAGTTATCTACATGGTTGAGTGGTTACCAGTGTGAGGATTCCAGAAGCATGGGGCCTGTGGTAATGCTTCCACAATACCAGGGAGATCCTGAAGCCCTGTTTATATTGTTGGGGGAGAGAGAGACGACAGTGAGGGAGAGAGTGGCAGACATGGAATCAGGAAGACCTTGGTTTGAATCCCACCATATTAGCTGTTTGACCCTGGGTAAATCACTTCACCTCCCTTCCAGTTCTAGAGCTATGATCCCGTAAGTTTACAGAAAAACTAAAGGGATATTAAGCAGAATGAAAGGGACCAACGACTTGAGTTTGGGGGAGAAAGATAGCACGGCCTTCTTGTGATGGTGAACCTCTCTAGAATCAACAAGTAAAAGTACCTACTATGTGCCAGGCACCATGCTAGGTGCTTGGGATACAACGATAACAACAAAAAAGAAATAGCCCCTGACCTCAAGGAGCTTATATTCTATCAGGGGAGACGACGTATACATATGTAAGTATTTACAACAAATAGAAGGTAATGGGGAGGGCAGGGGGGCACTAGCAGCTGGAGGTGGTATTAGACTTGAACTTTGAAAGAAGCCAGTAGGCAGCATGAAGTGGGAGGGCATTCCAGGCATGGGGGACTGCCTTGCAAAGGGATAGTGATGGGAGATGAAATATATGTGAGGAACAGCAAGAAAGCCAGTTCATTGAAATGATGGAGGCTTGGTATGGTGGTAGTGGAGTGGGGTGAATATTTCATACACCTTAGCCATGGAAACCAAAGAGGAGAAAAATGCATCTCAGGGTCATCACCTATCATCTGCTACTTCGTAGGGGTGAAAAGTTTGAAGCAATCATATCCCTTATTCAACTTTTTCCCCCTACTGAATTGTTTAGGAGTTTTCCTTTTTTCCTTCCCCTCCAGGTCTAAACCTTTCTTTGACACCAACTAGATTCATTTTTGAAAAAAGATGTCCAGCCTGGGGTGTAGGGAGCTGTTACTTTAAATGAGCCAGAACTTTAGCCTGCTTCCTCTCTTATCCTCATTCCTCAAGAGATAAGAATCAGAAGGAGATGTGGCCAGAGCAGATTGAGTCCTTGGCAACAAAACAAGGCTAAATACTAGAGCTATTTGGATTTTGAAGTATTTCAAGGTCAACTCTTTCAAGACTCTCACATCTCTCAGAATTATGGGATCCAGAAAAGCCTTGACTAATGAATCAATGTTAATATGGAGAGAGGTCACTAGCAATATGTTGCAAGATGTGCCCTTGCCCTGATTTTTCTTTTGTTTTCCCCAATGTATTTATCAGTGAGCTTGAATAAAACGGTGCATGGAAACTTTCTAAAATTTTGCTTCTGGAAAATGATCCAGAAAATTTTCAGAACTTAAATGTTTAAAAAAAGCAAAAGAAAGAAAATGCATGTGACATTTAACCTCTTCAACCCGGCTTCCTCTCCTTTCCTCAAGGATAGTTTGGGTCCCAAAGAGAAATGTTGCTGATACTAAGAAGTGTGGCGCTACATCATTGTGAGCCACTAGATGGCACTCGAAGCTCAACTTCATAGTTTCTCTCCCTCCCTCCTTCCCCCCCCCTTCTCTCTCTCCCTCACTCCCTCTCCCTCTCCCTTCTCCTTTCTCCCTCTCTCTTATCCATCTCTCCCTCTCTCTTCTTTCTCCCTCCTCTCTCTGTCTCTGTCTCTGTCTGTCTCTCTGTGTGTGTCTGTGTCTTTCTCTCTCTTTTAACAGATGAGGAAACTGAGGCCCAGGGAGGGGAAGGGACTTGTCCAAGGTTGCCCTTGTAGTGAATGTTAGAGAAGGGATTTGAAGCCACGTTTTCTCACTCCAGAGATAATGCTCTTTCTAGGGTACTGGAGTACATAGGCCACAGCCTTATTAGTGATCCCAGGTGCTACCTTTAAAGCTTCCAAAGAACCCAGAAACAATCCACAAAGAGCAAAAATACATTTGAAAGTGGGCACGATCTTCTCGTTTAAGTCTTGCTTGCATTCTCAGCCCACTCCCAAAGAATCCATTTAGTTCACCTATCAGCTGGATGGATTTGCTATAGTTAAAATGATCATAGATTTAGAGCTGAAGGGATGTTAGAGCCATTGAGTCTATCCCCCTGCCCCCATTTTACAGCTGAAGAAACTGAGTAACAGAAATAATAAGTGGCAGAGGCAGAATTTGAACTCAGGGCTGCTGACTCCAAGTCCGGTGCTTCAGCTCTATGCATTACTCCAAAAGTAAAGTGTATCAACATTAACCCACCAAAAAGAAGAGCTCTCACCAGCCACTGCTGCTATCTCTGGTGGATTCTGATTTGCCCCATGTGATCCTTCCCCCCCCCATCTCTTTTGTATCTTACTTTTTTGTTCTCATGGTGGAGTTGGGGAGGGAGGGGAGAAAGGTACACCCAAAGGCCTTTCTTGGCAGATGGTGGATATCATGGCTTCATAGAAAGGGAGAGTCATCTAACCATGCTCAAGCTGGCCTCAGTTTCGCTGATCATGGATTCCACTTCCTACAGGGACTGTGTTCACCCCTAGCTAGCCCTAGCCAAGGATGGGAAACCTGTAGCCTCGAGGCCACATGTGGCCCTCTAGGTCCTCAAGTGGGGCCCTTTGACTGAATCCAGTTGGATTCACTTGAGGACTTAGAGAGGCACATGTGGCCTCGAGGCCACAGGTTTCCCAGCCCTACCTAGACAAATCAACTGCTTCATCCTTCTATTTGCTAGCCCTGCAAAATTCCATCCTATCCTTTTCCCTTCCACCCCCTCACCCCAGTTTAATCACATGGTCAGATATCTACCTTTTCTGTGTCTCCTCTCTGTGTGTCACAGCTGGGGGGAGGGGAGAGGTTGTCCTCCCCCCTACCCCCCTAAAAAGGTTGCAATACACTCCAAACACCCTTTTTAAAGCTCTTCCAGGGAGAATGACATTAGCCCAACTTCTGAACTTAGCCCTTTGCACATTCCTTGGAGTCTCCTCCAGCTCCCACACCTGTCTGTCTTTGGCACTTCAAGATCCAGAAAAACACAGGGGAAAATAGATCCCTGCTGTGAATAGGAAGCCTTTTCAAAAAAGGTCACTAGAGAATAAAACCAGCTAACAAAAATTGATTTGGAAAATAGTGGAAGATGGGAGCTAGAGAGATATTGTATGTTCCAAAAGGGGAGGTGGGTTTAGACCACTGAATTCTATCTATCCTCAGTGAAATTGTAGAAAAGGTTATTGAAATGGTTTCTAAGCACTTAGAAAAGGAAGTGATTGCTACGAGTTTGGCAGAGTCTTACTAAGAACAAATCAAGGCAGACCAATCTCCTTTTTCAATGGCAGTGTAGTATGGTGGGTAGTAAGCTGGCCTCAGAGCCAGAAAAACCTGGGTTCAAGTGTGACCTTTGACATTACTGCCTCTATGACTGTGAATAAGTCACTTAACCTCTCAATACCCTAGGCCAGTGGGGTCAAACTCAAATAGAAATGGGAGCCACTAGATTGTACCTAAGGATCCCTGTGGATGTGTATTGGTTTCAAAAGCCACATATGAACATTAGTCATGTTTTGATGTATTTTTATCCATGTTGTAAAATACTTCCCAATTATATTTTCCTCTGGTTCCGGCTATGCACAGGAGTGTTGTGGGTCATGGGTTTGACATCTCTGCTCTAGGCTCTCCGCCTTTGCTCTCACCTCACCAAGGTTGGTTCCCAGGCAGTTCTCCTTCCTTGCTGGGTCGGTACATGGGCAGATCTCCGCTTTTTCTCTCACCTCACCAACTGCTCCTGCTGAGTCTGTATGAAGGCAATTCTCTGCTTTTTCTCTCGCCTTACCAACTGCTCCTGCTGCTGAGTCTATAGGAAGGCAGTTCTCCGCTCCTGCTTCAGGGCTGCAAATACAATACAATCTCAGGACATTCACCCCTCCAGCACAGTCCAGAGCCAGGCTAATCCACTCAAGCCCTGGCTCTGGCCATCCCCACCTCCTGAAAGCCTCTGCTTATTCTCTTCCTACAGCCTCTGCTCTGGCCTGTCTCTTCTGGAGTTCTAGTGGGATAGGGAGGGGGAAAGAGAGGTTATCTCCCAGGGAAACCGCTCCCATCGCTGTTACTTACCTGTTTTCCCTCCGGCCGTTGCTCCTCCTGGGGCTCCACAGAACCATAGTCATCACAAGTATAAAGAGCAACCCAATAACTGGGAAACATACAACCACTATCCCAGTCCCCCCAAATCCCATACTTTCCTTTTAATTTGCAGATCCTGCCAACTATGCCATTTTGTAACAACAATGTTGCTAGCAGCTGCTGTGGGAGTGTAAGACCAATAACACCAGCATACAGGAGGGCTGCTAGCACAGGTTCTTTGAAGATGACAGAGAGGACTCACAACCAGGTATTTCTGGATCTGAGGCCAGCTTGCCACACAATGCTGAATGGTTGCAGATCTACTAAGTCCACATTCTCTGGAAAAGAAAATTTGCAAGTAAGCCAAAAGTCTCATACCTTTCTTAAAATGCCTGATTTTTAAACTGGCACCAGACTGGTACAGGCTCTCATCACCTAAAACTTGGATTACTATAGTAGTTGCTGGTTGGTCTCCATGCCTCCAGTCCTTAATATACTCAGCTGTCAAAGTAATCTTCCTAAATCACAGGTCTGACTTGTCACTTTCCTACTCTATAAACTCCACTGGCTCCCTATCACCTCCAGGATCAAATACAAAATTCTCTGTTTGACTTTCAAAGGCCTTTATTCCCTGTGCCCTCTCAGTCCTCTCACACCTTATACCACTTCCCACATACCATGCAATCTCCTGACACTGGCCTTCTTGTCATTCCCTGCACAAGACACCATTTCCCAACTCCATGCCCTTTACCTGGCTGTCCCCCATATCTGGAATGCTCTTCTTCCTCAACTCCACTGCCTAATTTCTCTGGCTTTCTTCAACTCTCAGCTAAAGTCTCATCTTCTTCACAAAGCCCTTTCCAATCCCTCTTAATTGGGGATTCCCCTCTATTCATTATCTCCCATTTACCCTATATAAATCTTGTTTAGACATAGCTGTTTACATGTTATCTCCCCCATTATATTAGGAGCTTCTTGAGAGCAGGGACTATCTTTGGTCTTTTTTTTTTGTACCTCTAGTGCTTAGCACAGGGCCTGGAACATGTTGTTGTTCAGTCATTTTCAGTCCTGTCTGATTCTTTGTGACCCCGTTTGGGGTTTTTGTGGCAAAGATACTCAAGTGGTTTGCCATTTCCTTCTCTAGCTTGTTTTACAGAAGAGGAAGCTGAAGCAAACAGGGGTAAGTGACTTGCCCAGGGTCACACAGCTAGTAAGTTTCTGAGGCCAGATTTGAGGTCAGAGGGATGAGGCATCCTGACTCCAGGTGCTCTGTGTACTGCAGCGCCACCTAGCTGTCTACCTGGTTGGCACATAGTAGTGCTTAATAAATGCTTGGTGACTGATTGACTGACCTAACCCACCAGTTTGGCAAATAAGGGTTATTTGGAGTGGACCTGTGATTGTATCTATATGGAGAACAAGGAAATTCCCTTTACCAATGTAGGTCAGCTCCTTTTTTTTTACAACTTGTAGTCTTAAAGAGTTAGTTGCCTTGGAGAACTGAGAGTTTAAGTGACTTGCTCAGAGTCATGCAGCCAGGATGGGTCAAAGGTGACATTTGGACCCAAGTCCTCCTGATTCTGAGTCCAACTCTCTATCCACTATAACACATTGACTCCCTTTGGCCTCTAACTTGTATGAATAAGTCAGGGTGCAGTTTTAATTTCATACCTTGTCTTTTTCTAATTTTGTTCTTTCTCTTAGTTTTATATTAATTATTATCTTTGCTGTAACAAACTGATGGTCTGAAAGACTACCAATTCATATCAGGAACAAGTCATTTTCCGCTCTATTGAAATAGAATAAATTTCATTTTGGTAATGTTATTTGGTATTCTCCATATTGAGCACCTTCGTATTCTTTTCTGGAAGAAAGTATTCATGACAGATAGTCATGAGGTTTTTTTATAGTCCACAAGTATTTGGCCTCTCTCAGTCCTTGGCTCTTGATCTACATTTTCCAACATATTTTCCACTGAACAAAAGAGGGCAGCAGATGGATTAGAAATCAGAATCCAACAATCTGTTACTTACAAGAAACATACCTGAAACTGAAAGATGTGCACAAAGTTCAAAGAAGTGGATGGAACAAAATCTGTTATGCTTCACCTGAAGCAAGAGTAGCAATCATGATCTCAGACAAAGCAGCAGCAAAAATAGATCTAAAAAGATAAACAGGGAAACTACGTTTTGCTGAAATGTACCATTGACAATAAATTAATTTTAATACTAAACAAAAATGACAAATGGCATAGCATCTAAATTCTTAAAGAAAAAGTTAAGTTATAGGGAGAAGAAGGCAGTATAACTATAATAGTGGGGGACATCGCATTAGCCCTCTCAGACCTAGATAAATCTAAAGAAAAAAGAAGTTAAGAACCTGAATAGAATTTTGGAAAGGTTAGATATAGATCCCTGGAGATTAGTGAATGGGAATAGGAAGATGTATACCTGTTTCTCAGCTGTGCATGACACCTTCACAAAAATGGACCATGTATTAGAGCATTAAAAAATAAAAAATAAATGCAAGATAGCAGAAATATGAAATGCTTCTTCTATAGACTACAAGGCAATAAATATATTCAATAAAGAGCTGCTGAAGAAATTATCAGAAATTACCTGAAGACTACATAACTTAATCTTAAAGAATGAGTGGGTCAAAGAAAATGGAATAATGTAAATTATGGGTAGGCCAAGTCATGCTACTAACATCCTGATAAAGACCATGGGCTCAGAATATAGATTGAGACACAATTTTTTTGGAACTTAGCAAAGAGAGGAATTTGTTTTGCTTGACTATATATGTTTCTAACTGGGGCCTTTATTTTTCTTGCTTTCTCAATGCAGAGGATGGGGGAAGGTGGGAAGGAGATAAAATATATCATTGTTTGAAAATAATTTTCATTAAAATTTAAAAAAATAAGTGGGACTACAAAATAATATATGTATTTTAAGTGCCGCATGTTCAATTTATAAAAACTGATGGTGTATTAGGGCACAGGGACATTACAAATAAATGCAAAAAAAGCAAAAATAATATGCTCATCCATTACAAACCATACTGCAACAAAAAGAATAATCAGTTCAGCAATCACATATAGAAAGCAGAGACCCACAAGGAGACTTAATAATGAAATTCTAAATAATGAATGGGCCTTTGAGTATTGAAACCAAAGTTAGTGACTGGAATGCATTATGGGCCTGATAAATGCATGTTTAAGGGAAGTCTGCATAATAATAACGATGATGATAATGATAGCTAACACTTACATAATTCTGGGCACTAAGTTACAATTACTATCTCATTTGAGCCTCACAAACAACCCTGGTAGGTAGCTGTTATTATTGTTCCCATTTTACAGATGAGGAAACTGAGGCAGAGAGGAGATGAAGTGACTTGTTCAGGTTCATACAGCTAGTAAGTTTCTGAGGTGGGATTTGAACCTAGGTCCTCCTAATTCCAGGCCCAGCACTCAATTCACTGCATCACCTAGCTGCCTCTCAGTCATTTATGTTTCCTTAGGGATTCCAAGGACAAAGAGGCCCACTGGGGAGCCTGGAATGGCAGGCTGCATTTGAGTGAGTGCTGAAGTAATCTGGTCACAACAGGTTTCCCTATGCCCCAGCTGTGGGGATCAACCAGCTGTTACTATAGAAAGACAAAGAAAAGCTCGCTGTAGAGGTCTTAGTAGCTTGTCCAAATGGAAGAGGAAAGGACTTGACCAGTTTCCTCTAGCCACCTTGGATCATAAACGAGGGACCCCATAGCTAGAGTGCCCCTCCACCCTCCTCTAGCCTTTCCCTGGGATCACTCATCTCCCACCCAAGTAAAATCTCCTCTCTTACCTCAGCTTGAGTGGCCAACATAGTCACCATCTCAGAGCTCAGGAAGCCTTTGTCAGTTTCTCCTTTTTGGACTCCATCATCCTTCTTTAACTCTACCTTGATATCATGTCACTTCTTATATATTTTGGTTATAACTGGAGTAGTAAACATAACGATCATATTATTACATAACTTATTATATAAATAATATTATTATAATAATTATTATAGCTAATATTAATAGAGCTCCTACTATGTGCTAAGCACTTTACAAGTATTATCTCATGTGATCCTCACTATAACCCTGCTACCTACCATCTTACAGTTAAGGAAACCAAGACAAATAGCAGTGAAGTGACTTGTCCAGGGTCACGCAGCTAGTAAGTGTCTGAAGCTATAATTGAACTCAAGTCTTCATGACTCTAGGCCCAGAGCTCTAGCCACTGTGCTACCTAGCTGCCTCCAAACTTGACTGGGTCAAAAAGAGAAGAACAGTAAACCATGATGACTTTCTGAGCAACATTTTGCCATGACTCACCTAAGAAAACATCATATAACCTATTTACCTTACTCAACTCACCACCTGCTCTCCATACCCTCTGCACTAGGAATTAAAGCAGTGGAGCAATCCAAATGCATGGAAATCAAGACTTACAAAGATTGTTGATCACTCTAGCAGGGAACTGGAAAGAGTGCAACTACTCAGTGATGGGGAATGGCCAAAAAATGGTGGTGATGGATTATAATGGAACATGAGTATGTTGTTAGAAATGACAAATGTGAAATGAGAAGCATGGAAATGTTTCGACTAGCTGATGCAGAATCAACTTAGCAGGACCAGAAAAGAAATATGCCCAATGATGACGACAATGGAAAAGGAAAGGACAACACGGAGAAACTGAAAGATGTGTGATGATAGTGATCTCATTTGGCCCCAGTGAAGAACTGAGAAAGTCTACCTCCTACCTTTCATTTGAGAAGTGTGTTGGCATGGCATGGAGGATACGCCTTTGGAGTCAGTTGATTCTTTTGGCTGAACTGCTTCTGTCTACTTTTTCACCCTCTCTGTAGCAATGAGTGGCTTGCTAGAAGAGAGATGAGTATTACCTTTGAGTGTGATGTCAAAAAGACAACAACAAAACAGACTTTGGGGGAAAAGTGAAGGCAACAGGTGATGATCAAGCATGTGTTATATTCTAGGCACTGTGCACATAGTCAGGGTGAGGAAGAAGGAAGGGGCACCAAAAATGTTTTTAATACTCTCTTTTTACATCTCAGAAATTCCTCATTGACTCTATACCCACTGACTGTGACACAGACCCCATTACTCTAGCCAGGGTAGTCCAAGAATACCTAACGGCCTTGTCTAAACATGGATTTCACACCTTCAGCCTATCTCTGAAAGAGGGTAGGATTATGATACACCATCAGTGTTCAGAGGTCATAACTGGACACTGCATTGATCAGACTTCTACATTCCTGCTATTCTTTGTACCTCAAACATGCTCCAGATCTCTATAACCAGCCAAGAAGAATTTTACTCAACCCAGACTTTGACCATTGCACAGGACCATGAATTAATTCATCACCTACCTTGGCACTCTTCCCATTCTATCCTGTGTCTTCACTGAGACTCCCAACCTGGAGGGAGTTAATGTACTCCACACTGGGTAGAATCCTTAATCTTACCTGAGCATTGAGGGTGAGTACCTCAGACATGCCTCAGTGAGACCCATACATTTATTCCTTCCACATTTCAGGGGTTAGGGGCGTGGCACCCTGCAATCTGGAAAATCCACGTAAAAAGTTTTGGCCCTCTCTTCATACCAGAGAAATCGTCTGAATTATTATGGTATTAAGAGATAAGTAGGCTTCCACAAAACTCCCCCAAAATTACCATTTAATTTCTTATACCGACCCGAAATATATCAAAACCATGATGGAGAAAGTAGTGATGTAGAAGGTACAACTATGTTCAGTTAGGCCCCAGGACTCCTAACTTGTACTGCTACAAGGATACCCAACCCTACTCTCTTTCAGGGTCTGATCATAAAATTAGAAGCATCACTGCTACTAGGATGGGCTTGGAAACTTACTGTTCACTATGATTCCAAGTTCTGGAATTACCTAGGCTGAGGATCCCTTCCCTGCCCAAGTTCATTCCCATCCCTGTCAACCCCAACCTTGGTGCTACCTCATTCCTGCACTTTCACCGTAACCCCTGATGTATTTTGAACAAACTATGTTTCATATCACACAGGCAATTGCCACTACTAGCCCCACTCTAGACTTGAGTACTGTTATCTCTTTCACATTGTGCCTTTCGCCATCACAGTTTCAATATATTGCAGGTTGGAATAAGAAATTAAATGGGAAATTGGAGGGAGTTTTGCAGAAGCTGCAGATGACACATGAAGGCCAGCAGACAACCCAGAAGAAGTTTAGAAACTCAGAAATGCAAAAAATATGTGTATAGTAGTCTTGCATAATATCAAGAAAAAAGAAAAGGAAATCTGTGAAGTCAGAGGACTTCTTCTCTGGTACAAAGAGAGAGCCAAAAAATTTTATGTGGATTTTCCGGATCACAGGGTGCCATGCCCCTAACCCCTACAATGTGGAAGGAATAACTTTATGATTTTTTGTATTTAATTTTCTATGTATGCATCATTTTCCTCAATAGCCTGTAAGCTCCTAGAGGCTCGGTGGGCTTTGGATTTTGCCTTTATGTTCTGAAACTTAGCCTGGCACTTGGCACACAATCTGGGTCTGCTACATGCATGTTTAAGGGAATTCTATCCCTCAGTCTCTTTTTACCTGTTCTCGGGGTGGAGCCCACTGGGGAGTCTGGAGTAGCAGCCTTCATTGTAGATGTGGGTGATGCCCTGGGCTCCAGCTGTGGGGATGAACCAGCTGTTACTATAGGACAGGTGAAAGCATATAACACAGGTCTTGGGAGCTTGTCCCAAATGGAAGGGGGAAAGGACTTGACAGGTTGCTTCTAGCTACCTTGGATCATAAGCAACAGAACCCACAAATCCAGTGCTCCTACCCATAGCCTTTCCCTGAGATTGCTCATCTGACACCCAAGCCAACTTGACTTCTTACCTTGGCTTGAATGGCCAGTATAGATTCACCCTCTCAGAGCCAGAGCTCAGTAGCCATTTCCCAGCTTAGCAACCCCTCCTTTTTGCCCCCATCATCCTCCCTTACCTCTCTTTTGCTTCCAGTTTACTTTTTATACAGTCTGATTATAACTGGACCAGGAAACATGACTGTATGAAAGGAAAAGAGAAATGCAACAATAAATAACAATGACCTGCTGAGCAACAATGGGTACATTTCACCATGAGTCACCAAGGAAAAGATACATTTTCAAATGACAGGTGTACCATCACCACCCAATCTTCCCAAGCGATTCCCTTCTACCACCCTCCCCACCTTAAAATAATTACTATGAATGAAAATCCTTATTTACAAAAATGATTCATCTTATACATTCTTCTCTCCCTCTCTCTCTCTCTCTCTCTTTGCTAAAGGACATCTTTAGAAAGGGGACACTTCATATGTATGTGAGGCATCCAGCAAATGGACAAAGGGGACAAATATGGTAGTGGTCAATGTTGGAGGGTCTCAAGTGGACAGATGGATTGATTCACGGTGGGTGGGAGTCTTTAATTGGTCCAACCATTCTGGAATTTGAAATTAATTAAAAAATGTGACTAACATGTCCATGACTCTTGACCCCCAGATTCTACCACTAGGCATAAATGCTAAGCCATAAAAGACACACAGAATGGTCCCAAATATTCATAACAGCCATTTTTTGAAGCTAATAATGAACTGTAATCAAAGCAGCCCATTGAGTGGAGAATGGCTAAAAAGTTGTGGCACGAGACTGTAATGGAACATGAGTGTATTTTCTAAAGTGATCAATGTGAAGAGTTCAGAAAGCACGGAAATGTTTAGACTGATGCAGAATCAAGTTAGCAGGATCAGAAAAACAACTGACTATAACAACGGAAAAAGAACAACAAAAGAACAACAAAAAGAAACTGAAAGGTATGTAATGCTAATGATCTCATTTGACCCCAGTGAATAATTGACAAAAAATTATCTCCTTCCCTTCACTTGAGAAGTGGACGACTTATGGTGTGGAATGTAGTATAGACTTTTTGACTCAGTTTATGTCTTGGTTCCTTTGGTTGAACTGCTTTTTTTTTTTTTCAACTCTTCCTTCTCCACTGCCTCCATGGACATGGCTGGCTGGTTAGGAGGGAAACTTTAGGAGGTGAAGGTGATGTCAAAAGAAAAGATATCAATAAAACAGATTTTCCTTGAAAAGACAAATCAAAATACAATTCACAAGCATATACTAGGTTCCAGGTGCTTTGCACATTGAGGTTAGGGAAGGAAGGAGCCCCAAAATATGTTTTATTAATGATCTTGTGGATGTGAGGCATCTAATAAATTGGCAAAGGTGACAAAAGATAGCAATAGTCAATTTGGAGGATTTTGAATAATCAGGTGGACTGATTGACTCTTGATAAAACCAAGAGTCTAACCAGTCTGGAAATTAATTTGGAATTATTTGAAAGAAGAGATCATAACTCTTGACCTCCATGTTATATAGCTAGGCTTAAACTCTAAGCCAGTCAAAAACACAAAGAAAGCTTTCAGGTGTACTAAATATTCATAGCAGTCCTTTTTGGTGCTAGCAAGGAAATGGGAACAAGCTGTTGCCCCTTGATGTTGTTGCTGTTTGACCCCATTTGGGGTTTTCTTGGCAGAGATACTGGAGTAGTTTGCCATTTCCCTCTCCAGCTAATTTGACAGATGAGGAAACTGAGGCAAACAGAGCGAAGTGACTTTCCCAAGGTAGCATAGCTACTAAGGGTCTGAGGTCAAATTTGACCTCAGGTCCTTCTGACTCTAGGGCTGGCACTCTATCCACTGCAGCACCACCTAGCTGCCCTTGCCCATTGATGGAGAGTGGTGAAAAAAATAGTGGCACGGGATTGTAAAAGAACATGAGTATGTTGTCAGAAATGACAAATGTAAAGAGTTCAGAAAAGCATAGAAATGTTTTGACCAGCTGATGCAAAATTAAGTTACCAGAATCAGAAAAACAATGATGGAAAAAATAAAGAATGGCAAAAGGAAATTGAAAGATATGTAAAGACAATGAGCCCATTTGGTCCCAGTGAAGAGCTGACAAAGTCTACCTCCTTTCCTTAATGGAAGTAGTGGGAGGCTGTTCATTTGGAATGTGATGCACACCTTTGGTCTTAGCTGATGCCTTGGTTCCTTTGGCTGAGTTGCTCTTCATTTTGACTTCTCTCTTTTTCTCTCCTCCATAGCAATGGATGGCTTGCTGGACATGAAGGTAATGTAAAGAGAGAAGATATCAGTAAAATCGATTTTCATTGAAAAGTCAAGTCAAAATGCAATTAATAAACATGTGCTATGTTTCAGGCACTATTTACAGAGAAGTTAGGTGGGGGAAAGAAGGAATACAAAAAAAGTTTATTAATGCTCTTTTTTCCATTTTAGGAATTTCCCACTGACTATGCCCACTCACTTTATCACATAATCCATTACTCTAGCCAGAGCAGTCCAAGAAAACCTATTGGCCCTGTCTGAGCATGGATTTCACACCTTAAGACCACCATTTGTCTCCAGAAAGGAGTGGGGGGGCATTGCTATACCATCAGTGTCCTGAAGTCATAATTGGACATTTCATTCATGAGACCTCTACATTCTTATAATTCTTTACCTCGAACATAATCTAGATCTCTTTTGTGATGACTCCTACCCTCCTCTAGCCTTCCCCTGGTAACATTCATCTCCCACCCAAGCCAACTCTCCTTTTTACCCTAGCTTGGTTGTGTAAGTTTAGATTCACCCTCTCAGAGCTAGAGCGAAGGAGACCAGTAGCCCCCTAGCGATCATTCCTTTTGGCCCCCCTCATCCTTCCTCACCTCTTTTTTGCCTCTGAGTCCGATTATATCTGGAACAGGCAACATGCCTGCATGACTGGAAAAAGAGAAGAGGAATAGTAACTATGATTTTCCGCTCAGCTACCTCATTCTTCCCTGCCATTACATTGTGCCCTCTGCGATCCCTGTTATATTGTAAACAACCTGCCTTTCATTTCACACATGTCGTCACCCTCACCACCCCACCCCAAAATTATTTTGAACATGCTTTGCATTTATGTATGTATTATTTCCCAGCAACTGCCTGTAGGTTCTTAGATGCACGAAAGCTTTTTGTTTTTCTCTTTGAGTCCTGAAACCTAAGCTAGTACCTGGCACATAGTCTGGATCTGACAAATGTTTGTTTAAGGGAATTCTGACTCTCAGTCTCCAAGGACGATGGGGCCCATTGAGGGGCATGGCATGGCAGGCTGCATTGGGGAAGTGAGCAGTACCTTAGTGAAGCAATCTAGTTGTAGTGGGTAGCCCTGCTGTGGGGAGAAACTTGCTGTTATTACAGAAGGACAAGGGAATGCCCACAACCAACTTCTTGTTATCTTGTACAAATTGAAAGGGAAATGAACTTGACAAGTTTCTTCTAGTCATTCCATATCATAATCAAGGGACCCTATAACTACAGTGACCCCACCCTCCTCTGGGGTCACTTCTCTGGGATCACTCTTCTCCCATCCAAGCCAATTCTCCTTCTTACCTTAGATTCAGTGGTCGAATTTAGATTCCTTCTCTCAGAACTGGAGTTCAAGAAGCCTTTGAAGGTTGGTAAACAATCCTTTTGATTCCCTTGATTTTTCCTTACCTTTTCTTTTCCTCCAAGTCACTTTTTATACATTTTGATTACATCTGGACCAGATAACATGACTGGGTGAGTGGATAAAAAAGAGAAGTAATAAATAACTAAGTGTAGTTCAACCAAATACACATTGGCCATGTTTTCTGATGGGTTCCAATCCTTTAGTCGACCTTGGAATTAGGGTCTTGCCCCTAGAGCCTGTTGTACAAGGATGCCACTTTTATATCCCCTAGCACCATCACAATTGTCACATCACCACCATGAATACTCTCACGTTGACATAGTCCTGTTCACATCTCCATCACTATCACTTCTGTAGCCCCACAATCCTCATTGGCACATGGCCACTACCATCACTATCATCTCCGAGACCATCATTGTTATATCACCACTTCCAGATCATAACCATTACTTTCTTTTTTGGATACTTTTTGTTCTCAACTCAAACACACAAAAATAGCATTTCCAGACAAATATCAGAACATAAAATAGGATTTTTTATGTAACCAGGAATATCCATTTCATACTCTTTATTTTATTTTTAAAATTATAAAATTATTTCTGGACATTGCTCTCAAAATTGTCCTGCCGTTTGTGTCCCCTAATGAATTTAATTCTGTTTTCTTCTATTTTAAAAAAGGTGTATCAATGGACCTCTTTTTTATATTATTATTATTGTTACTGACACAACCTTACAATCAATTGTTCATGTGGCTTTTTACTTCACTCTGCATCAGTTCATATTACTCATGACTTTCTAAAATTATTTTTCATAATTTCTTGTGGCCCAATGATATTTCATTCTTTTCAAATAACAAAGACTTTTGTCTTTTGGTATGCTGTATTCCATGATCTCTTCTGGTTTTTAGTAAAAGCTCCCAAGTTTTGTATCATCCTGATTGTAATGCAACACACAAAATTGATTCTTAAATCAAATGATTCTTAAATACAGAGGTGTTTTTGACTTGTTTTCCAAGGCGATTGTCGTTATCATGTATATTACATTTGTTGTACTCGAATAAGCTTGTTGGGACTTAAACTCTTTCTTTCTGGATGTTGTAGTATTTTTCTTTGACTTGAGAGTTTTGAATTGGCTATGAGGTTCTTGTGACTTTTATCTTGGGATTCTTTTAAGGAAGTGATTGGTGGTTCTTTTCTATCTATAATTTGCCCTCTGCTTCTAATAGATTTGGGGCAATTTTCTTTGATAATTTCTTATACCATATAGTCCAAGTCTTTTAAAATTATGTTTTTCAGAAAATCTAATGATTCTTAAATATTCCTTTCTCACTTGTTTTCCAAAGCAATTATCAGGTACATTGCATTTTTTCAACTTAGCCCTACATCCCTATCTTGTACCATATTGAACCAAACATAAAAAATCAACACACTGATCATGTCTGGAAAGGGATTCTATAATTAATCCACCATATCTCTCCTGAGAAATGGGAAGCATGTCTCACCATCAGACTCTGTGGTTGTAATTGGATGCTGCCTCAATAAGACTTCTGAAATTGGCCATTATTGTTTTCTTTCACATTACCATGGTCATCTCTACCACCACCAATTTCACATCACTAACACTGCTTTCACATGCCTACTATCTTGTCACATTAGAACCATCATCACTGCCACATCCTCACCACCTTCACTTTCAAAAATTCATGAACAACATTGTCAAAGTCCCATGAGCATCACCGTCACATTCCCAGCTCCATCATTTTTACATTCTTACAACCCACATTGTCATATGATCACCATCAACACTAGAACCTTTACTGTCAGATCTCCACAATCATGATTTTCACATCCCCATCAATCATTGTCACATACCCACTAATAACACTTTCACATGCCCACTATCAAAGTCTTGTCAAAACTATAAACACTGTTATGTAATCACCATTAGAGATTATATCCCCATCAGCAGCAACTTCACCTTGCTGACATGCTATCACATCTATACCATCAATGAAAAGTTTTAGGCCATTCCTAGCCAGCCCAATGCTTTCATCAAAGGACAATGACTCTCCTTGATATTTCCCTTCCCTTACGTAACTGAGTCCTCAATGTGCTCTTCAGAAGAGTGCTAGAAATGCCATGTTTACATCAATCTCTTGAATCCTTACACTCTGAATCTCTTTTATGACTTAGAGATAGCGTCTTCATTTTATAGAAACTGCTTAGGGGAAGATGGCAGAGTAAGTCAGAAAATTTCAAGCTCTCAAAATTTTCCTCCATAAAAAAATAAAATAAAATAGTGCCTCTGGGCAAACATAGAGCAGTGAAACAAATAAGAGTAGGGGCAAACAGGGGTTCTCTTGGGACAAACAGAGAAGACCTGAAGAAAAATCCCAGGATGGGATTTCCTCCCTGTGAAGAGTAAACACTTCCAGGCTAGGGTCCATTTTAACAACTAGTAGCTGAGTGGCAAGGCTTGGGGTTAGTTGGTTTGAGAGGCTGCCTCAGCCCTAGCCACAGGAACTTTTACCCCTGGGACAGTGACAGAAGTTGGGTATCTGAGCCGGGGAAGATCGAGGGAACTTCTGCTGACAAGAAACGCCAGACCCAGCTGTGCTGCGGAGAGTGGCAGGGGGAAAGGAGGAACCAGCACTCTCCCAGTGAGTGCAGAAGCAGTGGGGCTGGTTGCCACTGGCTATGGGCATTTACAGGAGGCTAGATGTCTTGCTTTGAGTTCAAGGTCAGAGGGGAGAACTGAAGAGGATCAGTGGCCAGAGGTACCAGCCCCCATAACCCAGAACTAGAGGCCATTATAAAAACTAAATTATTACCAAAAAATGCACAGGCAAAGGAGAAAGAATTCAACTACAGCGAGCTACTATGGGAATAGAGAAGACCAGGGTGCATCTTCAGAGGAGGATATTGAAGCAAAGAAACCCTCCTCTACCCCAAATACTAATGTCAAATGGTCACCTGCCCAAAAAGAATTCACTGAAGAACTTTAAAAAGACTTTAAAAATCAAATGAGAGAGGTGGAGGAAAAATTAAAAAGAAAAATCAGAATAATACAAGAAAAACAAAGACATTATGACAAGAAAGACGACCAATTAGAAATGCAGATCCAGAATCTCAAGGAAGAAAATGACTCCTTGAAAATCAGAATCAGGCAAGGGGAAGCCAGCAAAGTTATAAGAGATGAAGAAATAAAAAAAAAACAAAATATAAAGAATGAAAAATAGAAGAGAATGTGAAACATCTCATAAGAGAAACAATGGATCTAGAGAACAGATCAAGAAGAGAAAACATAAGACTAATTGGACTACTTGAAAGTTCTGATAAAAAAGAATCTTGATACAATAATATAAGGAATAATTAAAGACAATTGTCCTGAAGTGTTAGAAAAAGAGGGGAAAATAGAAATAGAAAAAATCCACCGATCATCACCTGAAAGAGATTCTACCAGGAAAACTCACAGAAACATGATAGTTAAATTCTGAAACCCCCAGATCAAGGACAAAGCCACATGAAACAAAACCAGTTTATGATGACACCCCAATTAGAATCACACAAGACCTAGCACTGGCGACACTAAAAGATCACAGGCCTTGGAACACTATATATCAAAGAGCAAAAGACCTGGGCCTCCGGCCAAAAATATCATACCCAGCAAAGCTAAGCATAATTCCAAATGAAAAAAAAATGGACATTTGATCAACTGTCAGACTTTTAGGACTCTGTTAAAAAAAAAAACAAACCCTGAACTCAACAGAAGATTTGACATACAATAGCCAAGAGAAATATAGGGTACATACCAGTAAGGTACATGCCAATGACCAATTACAAGGGGTTCAAAAAGGATAGAATGTTTACCTTTTATGTATGGAAAATGTAAAACCTATGTCTAAGATTACTAGTAAGTAGATAGCTTATAAGAAAGATTGGAGTAGACCTGAGTATGATGTGACTTCAAAAATAAAACCCTTGAAGAACAGCTAAAAGAGTAATTATCTTATACAAATGAGGTACAAGAGGAAGAACCAATACAGAGGAATTAGATGGGGGAGGGGGACTGTTAGTTCTGGAAACCTACTTTCCTCGGGAATGGGTTTAAGAGGGGAAAATATATGTACATCTAGAAGAGTATAAAAGTCTTCTAAATTTAGAAAGAAATAAAACTCTAAGGGGATAGGGAGGGGGGAGAAGATAAAGGAGGGATCTTTATAGGGGAGGGTGAGGGGACGGGTTAAAAGGGGGATATAGAATAGCGTTTAGATTTAGGGGAATGAGAGGTTAAGGGAGGGAGCTTTAGAGGAAAGGGGGACAGAATAGGTCAAAGGGGTGTATAAAAGGGTGTTTAGATTTAGGGCAATGGGAGGTTAAGGGAGGGAGCTTTAGAGGAGGGGGGACAGAATAGGCCAAAGGGGTGTATAAAAGGGTGTTTAGATTTAGGGCAATGAGAGGATAAGGGAGAGATTGCTGGAGTGGAGGTAGGTTAAAATAAGAGGGCAAGGTAGCAGGTAGAAGTAAAGTAGAGGAGTTAGAGGAGATAGGAAAAAAGAGATATGCACAAACATAAAAACAAGATTAGGAATAGAATCTCTTAGGGAAAGTATATGTTTATATATGTATGTATGTATATATGTGTGTATACATATACCTGGATGTATATATCAATACCTATATATAAATATATCCATGATCAATTGTAGCCTTGGGGTGGCAGGTAGGGGGGAAGTGGGGGAGGGGAAGAACAAAGTAAAAAGTGTACAGCAGAGAACAAAAGAAAACCTACAAGGCAGCAAAGAAAAGAAGGACAACTTTCAACATAACATGCAGTATTTAATATATAGGCTTTCTTGAAATGATAAGTTATTGCTATATATTCATTCTGAATCCTCTCCTATGTTCTGCTGTGTACATGACATTTTTTTCCTTTTTATTTTATATTTAGGTTTAATATTTAAGTTTATAATGTTTCTTTTTCTTATTATATAGTTAAGTTTTAATATTTGTCTAAAATTTTTTAAAAAGAACTTGCTTAGCACTTGATCCAGATTCTCACACGATGACTTTGATTGAGTCGAGGAAGAATATAGGACCTGCTCACATTAGTGAGTCAATTAAAAAAAAAGCATTCTCACCTAGTTAACATACCAGAGCCCAAATGAGGGTGCTTTCAACTCTGCCCTGAAACAAGAAAAACAAATACACTCAATGGTCACATCTGAAAATGTCTGTCTTTGCACTTTGTGTCCATCTCCTCTTTGTTGACGGTAGAGCATGAGGAAGGGAGTAAGAAGCTTCATTACAGGTACTCTAGAAACGTAGCTGTGTATAGCATTGATCAGAGTTCTCAAATATTACAAAGCTATAGGGGGAACAAGATAAGCTCACAAACATTTACTTTCACTTTTCATCATGATGACCAAAAACCAGAAAATGGACTTGCTTTATGTGAGGATGCAGGGGCACTCTGGGTTTTGAGTGAGCTATTATATATTTACTCTCTATGTGGAACTTCAGAATTATTTTCTTAACAATTGTCTTAATTATTTCCTTAATTTCTTTATAAATTATTTTCTTTTAATAAATATTTATTTGCAATAATTATTTTATTATTATATTAATGGTATATTATATAAATATGATTATTATTTATATTACCTGCATTTATTTATATTTATATATAATATATTATTTATATAATTATATAAATGTTTATTATATTTATTTTATATTATTATATTTATATTATTTTCTTTTAATAATTATCATTATTAACTGTTTTCTTAATTTCTGATGATTGATTTTTACATCAGGATGAATTTAAACTATAGAAGGAAAAAAGAAAAGGATGTCGAGTGAATCTTTTTTAAAGGCCTGGTAAACTTTTTATTGTTAACTATTGCAACAACATGAGAGAAATAATTGTAACTGTATCTGGCCCTAAACTATGATTAGTGAAACTTGCTATTTGAGGTAGGATCTCTTGGGACTATAATTTGATATTATTATGAGTTTTGAATTCACATACAATTGTTTGAATTATCATTGTCAGTAATCCGCCATTCAAGGGAAATACCAGAAGCTGCTCAAAAGGAGTCTGATCCAAGAACTGCTACAGGTGGATGCTCGTGCCTAGGAAAGTTGAGGGGATGACCTCGCATAGGTAAAGATAGGATCCTATTGACTCAGTGTCCCCATTGTATTTTTCCTTAGCACTGACTTGGGAGATTTTCATTTTGGGTATGAGTCTCCTAGAACTTTACCTTTTGGGTTCATTTTAGGAGGTCATAAGTGGATTCCTTCTATCTTTACTTTGCCTTACATTTCTAAAAATCTTGATAGTTTTTGTTTATAATTTCTTGAAGTATAGAATCATGGCTTCTTTTTAATCATGGTTTTCAGGGAGTCCAAACAATTCTTAAATTATCTCTCTTTGACCTGTTTTCCAGGTAAGTTGTTTTTGAAGTCTGATATCTTATATTTTTTCTGTTTTTAATCTTTTGATTTTGTTCTTGTATTAATTGCTCTCTCAGAGTCATTGATTTGTTTGGGGGAGCCCACTTTTTGGGTAAGGTTTGCCACTTTATCTACTATATACTACTTGTTTCCAATAACTTCTTTGAGAGCTTTAAGTTCATTTTTTCTGAGTATTTGCATAGTCCTTTTGGAAGACCCATTTTTTCCCCTTTGATTCTCCTCTTGAAGTTATTTCAAAGCTACTCCTTCTTTTGGAGAATCTCTAGATCAACCAGTTTTGGGGGTGGTCAGTGATTTCCTTGGGGCTGTGCCAGGAGAAGACTCTGCCCCCTCTGCACTTTTGAATGAGGTGGTTGGTCATGTTTGGTCTCCCTCAGGATCACCTTAGATCATGTGATGGCCTAGAGCTCCTAAGGACACGCTTCTTGGATCACTGCAATTGTAAAAACCTGTTCCAATAACTAGCTCATTTTAACTCCCTGGGTCCTATTTTATCTGGGCCTCCCTTTCAAGGTCCAGAATGACCATTACATTCTCATGATAATAACATCAGTAAGCTATGCAAAATAAACATTAATTTGCTAAAAACAGATTAAGCATAGCTAATGAACTATACAACACATGATATGATACTAATTTAAAAAATAAATAAATTTTTAAGTAAGAAAAATACTAAAATGGCATCATGTAGCAATTAGTACATACATGAACTGAGACATGTAATTTCATCAAGGCACACATTGCACAGATAAATGCTGGCTTTATTGTCTACCAATGTGCTTGTTTTTACCTTTTGTTGTTGTTTAGTCACGTCCGAATCTTCACAACCCCATAGACCATACTGTCCATGGGGTTTTCTTGATAAAGATACTGGAGCGGACGGCCTTTTCCTTCTCCAGTGGATTAAGGCAAACAGAGGTTAAGTGAATTGTCCAAGGTTGCATAGCTAGTAAGTGTATGAGGCTAGATTTGAACTCAGGTCTTCCTGACTCCAGACCCAGCACTCTATCCACTGAGCCATCCAGCTGCCCAATTTCTTCTTTCAGTTGTCTCAGGATCCAACTCTTTGTGATCCCATTTGGAATTTTCTTGGCTGAGACACTGGAGTGGTTCGCCATTTCCTTCTCCAGCTCATTTTACAGATGAGGAAACTGAGTCAAGCAAGGTGAAGGGACTTGTCCAAGGTCACACAGCTAGTAAGTGTCTGAGGCTATGAGTCTTCCTGACTCCAGCCCTGGCACTCTATCCATTGCAGTGCCACCTAACAGCCCTCAATTTCACCTAGGATACTATAAATTTGTCTAGTCACCAACTGGATAACCCTTACTCTGCGGTGACCTATGTGAATCACTGTTCTAGTGCTACTTGATGGTACTGGTTTATCATAGTCCTCAGGGGAATTGTAGTCTTGCCTTGCTAAACCTGGGCCTAAGGAATCAGGCTGCCTATCAGTGCTATTAGTTCTTGATAGTATGCAAAGTCCTTACCTTCCCTGTACCTGCTAGAGAAGGAGGAGAGATTCCCAGCCTCCCTGGGTAGCCATTCCATCTTGCATCAGTTACCACCTGTCCCATACCTGAGTAGGAACCCTCCTCCATACACACCCTTCCCAGGTTTCTAGCTATGCATACCTGCCTAAAGTCCTGGGGCAACTACACCTTGAGGCCAAAGGCCTGTGTACAAGGATAGCCCACCAGAACTCATGAGGGTGGTAGAGTGGGAGGAGAGATGGGTGCCTTCCACTTTGCCCTGAGCATCCCTTGCCTACACTCCACAAGACTTCTGCCTGATCTCCAGCCTCTGGTCAGAATGAGAAGAGGAGAGGAGGAAGTCTTCCATCATACCTTGCATATCTCTGCCCTGATCTTGAGCCTTGGAAAGAGGAGAGGTAGGCATCTTCCATCACACCCAATGGGTTTCCTGCCTGTGCCATGAGTCTCCTACGTTGTGTCTGGCTTCTGAATCAAAGAGAAGAGATGGGCACTTCAAATGTGCCTTGCCTGTCTCCTGCCTGATCTCCAGTCTCCAGAAGGAAGAGGGGAAGAGGGGACAGGAGAGGAGAAGTGAATGTTTCATAGTACACCACATGTATTCTGCCTGATCTCCATGAATCTCCCTTCTAGTCTGAAGCTTCTGGATCTAAGAGGAGAAGTGGGCACCTTCCATTGTGCCCCCATGAAACTCCTGCCAGACCTCCCATCACTGGATAGAAGAGGAAGGAGAGAAGAGAAAAGGAAGGCACCTTACTTCATGCCCCTGCATCTCCTGCCTACTCTCCATAAGTCTGCCTTGTCTCTAGCTTTTAGTGGAAGTGAGAAGAAGACAGAAGGATGTATTTCACCATACCTTGTCTAGCTCCTACCTGGTATCAACGAGTATCCTACGTGACTTCCATCCCCTGTCTGACCTCCAGTCTGTGGATGGAAGAGAGATCTGTGCCATTCACAGTGCCCTTCTTGTCTCCTGCCTCACCTCCAGCCTCCAGATGGAAGAGGAGAGAAGGAAGGAGGAGAGGCAGGTGCCTCCTGTTGTGCCCTGCATGTCTCCTGCCTCATCTCCAGCCTCCAGATGGAAGAGGAGAGAAGGAAGGAGGAGAGGCCGATGCCTCCTGTTGTGCCCTGCATGTCTCCTGCCTCATCTCCAGCCTCCAGATGGAAGAGGAGAGAAGGAAGGAGGAGAGGCCGATGCCTCCTGTTGTGCCCTGCATGTCTCCTGTCTCATCTCCAGCCTCCAGAGGGAAGAGGAGAGAAGGAAGGAGGAGAGGCCGATGCCTTCTGTTGTGCCTTGCATGTCTCCTGCCTCATCTCCAGCCTCCAGATGGAAGAGGAGAGAAGGAAGGAGGAGAGGCCGATGCCTCCTGTTGTGCCCTGCATGTCTCCTGTCTCATCTCCAGCCTCCAGAGGGAAGAGGAGAGAAGGAAGGAGGAGAGGCCGATGCCTTCTGTTGTGCCTTGCATGTCTCCTGCCTCATCTCCAGCCTCCAGATGGAAGAAGATAAAAGGAAAAAGGAGAGGCAGATGCCTTCTGTTGTGTCCTTGTCTCCTGCCTCACCTCCAGCC
This sequence comes from Trichosurus vulpecula, assembly GCF_011100635.1. Lineage (NCBI taxonomy): Eukaryota > Metazoa > Chordata > Mammalia > Diprotodontia > Phalangeridae > Trichosurus > Trichosurus vulpecula. Next base: position 3,010,707 of record NW_023494377.1, read on the forward strand.
TCCAGAGGGAAGAAGAGAGAAGGAAGGAGAAGAGGCCGATGCCTTCTGTTGTGCCTTGCATGTCTCCTGCCTCATCTCCAGCCTCCAGATGGAAGAGGATAAAAGGAAAGAGGAGAGGCAGATGCCTTCTGTTGTGTCCTTGTCTCCTGCCTCACCTCCAGCCTCCAGAGGGAAGAAGAGAGAAGGAAGGAGAAGAGGCCGATGCCTTCTGTTGTGCCTTGCATGTCTCCTGCCTCATCTCCAGCCTCCAGATGGAAGAAGATAAAAAGAAAAAGGAGAGGCAGATGCCTTCTGTTGTGTCCTTCTTGTCTCCTGCCTCACCTTCAGCCTCCAGAGGGAAGAGGAGAGAAGGAAGGAGGAGAGGCCGATGCCTTCTGTTGTGCCTTGCATGTCTCCTGCCTCATCTCCAGCCTCCAGAGGGAAGAGGAGAGAAGGAAGGAGGAGAGGCAGATGCCTTCTGTTGTGTCCTTCCTACCTCCTGCCTCATCTCCAGCCTCCAGAGGGAAGAGGAGAGGAAGGGAGGGGAGAGGTGGGAGTGCCTTCCAGAATGCTCCAGGAGTCTCCTGCCTGATTTTCATGTGGCACCTGACTGATCTTCATGTGTTTCCTGCCTGGACTTTAGGCTCTAGTGGAAATGGGAAGAGGAGAGTCAAGTGCCTTCCACTGGACTCCATCTTTCTCTGCCCTGATCTCCATCCTCTGCAGAGAAGAGAAGAAGAGGGAAGGGAACAGGTGGTCACAATTCATTCCCATGTATCTCCTGCCTGATATCCTTAAGTTTCCTACCTGCTCTCCTGACAGTTCTCCAGTCTTCGACTGGAGTGAGAAGAGAAAAGGTGGGTGCATTCCATCCTGCTCCATGCTTCTCCATCCTCATTACCATGAGTTTCCAATCAAGTCTTCAGGATCTGGATCAAGAAGAAGTGGTGGCTTTCCATTATGCCATGCCTGTCTCCTGTCTGATCTCCAGCCTCCAGATGGAAGAGGAGAGAAGGAAGGAGGAGAGGCAGATGCCTTCTGTTGTGCCCTTCCTGTCACCTGCCTCACCTCCAGCCTCCAGAGGGAAGAGGAGAGGAAGGGAGGGGAGAGGTGGGAGTGCCTTCCAGAATGCTCCAGGAGTCTCCTGCCTGATTTTCATGTGGCACCTGACTGATCTTCCTGATCTCCTGCCTGGACTCTAACCTCCAGTGGAAATGGGAAGAGGAGAGTCAAGTGCCTTCCATTGGACTCCATCTTTCTCTGCTCTGATCTCCATCCTCTGCAGCAAAGAGGAGAAGAGGGAAGAGACAAGGTGGATGCATTCCATCCTGCTCCATGCTTCTCCATCCTGATTACCATGTGTTTCTGACCAAGTCTCCAGGATCTGGCTCAAAGAGAAGTGGTGGCTTTCCATTGTGCCATGCCTGTCTCCTGCCTGATCTCCAGCCCCCAAAGGGAAGAGGAGAGAAGGAAAGAGGGGAGGCAGGTGCCTTCCTTGGGTCTCCTGCCTGATTTTCATGAGTTTTCTGCCTGGTTTCCCACCTCTGGTCAGAGTGGGAAGAGACATGGGTGCCTCCCAGAGTGCCCTGTGCATTCCCTTCTTGATCTCCATGAGTCTCCTGCCTAGTCTCTAGCCTCTGCATCAAAGAGGAGTAGTGGATGCTTTCCATTGTGCCCTGCCTGTCTTCTGCCTCACCTCCATCCCCCAAAGGGAAGAGGAGAGAAGGAAAGAGGAGAGGCAGTAACATAACATGATGCTCTGTGGATCTCCTCCCTGATTTCCATGAGTCTCCTGCCTAGTTTCTAGCCTAGTTTCTGCATCAATGAGGAGTGGTGGATGCTTTCCATTGTGCCCTGCCTGTCTCCTGCCTGATCTCCAGCCTCCAGATGGAAGAGGAGAGAAGGAAGGAGGAGAGGCAGATACCTTCTATTGTGCCCTGCATATCTCCTGCCTCACCTCCAGCCTCCAGATGGAAGAGGAGAGAAGGAGAAGAGGCAGTAACATGATGCTCTGTGGCTCTCCTCCATGATTTCCACGAGTCTCCTGCATGTTCTTCAGACTCCAGTGAGAGTGGGAAGAGGAGAGGTGACCATCTCTCATTATGCCCATTCCTGTCCTTGATCTCCATGAGTTTTCTACCTGGTTTTCAGCCACCACAAGGAAGAGGAGAGGAAAGGAGGAATAAGGAGAAGTGAATGTCTCCACATATATCCTGCCTGATCTCTATGAATCTCCCTTCTTGTCTCAATCCTCTGAATCTAAGAGGAGAGGCAGGCACCTTCCATTGTGCCCCCATGAAACTCCTGCCAGATCTCCCATCACTGGATAGAAGAGGAAGGAGAGAAGAGAAGAAGAAGGCACCTTACTTCATGCCCCCCACATCTCCCGCCTGCTCTCCATAAGTCTTCTGTCTTGTCTTTAGCCTTTAGTGGAAATGAGAAGAAGACAGAATGATGTCTTTCACCATGTTCTGTCTAGCTCCTGCCTAGTATTGTATTAGCAAGCACCCTAGCTCACCCAGGATGGCCTGCTAGCACAGGTTCTTTGATCTGCTTTTCTAAAGGAAAGACAGCTTCAAAGGGGTTAACAATCCTACATTAATTAAACGTCATTCACTAGTTCAGGGAAAAGGTCAGCTTTTCCCTGGAGAAAAAACAAGCAGAGAAGTAAAGGTTATTCACTAGTTCAGGGGAAAGGTCAGCACCCTGAATGTAGAGAAAATACAAGCAGAGAGAAATTAGCACAGAGATCCGATAGACAGGACTTCAACTGTCTAAACAAAATAATAGATACATAATCACCAGACAGGGAGCACCAACATCTGGGTTCACAAATCTGGGAGGCTCCTTAACAAAGGCTACGCAGAATCTCATCTGGCCAAATCACAAAGATCTCAGGTGAACATTCTTCCCATGAGTGAGCCCCAAAGCAAAATCTCACCTCAGAATATATATACACTTTTGGCTAAGAGGCTCAGAGCCAGAAGGCATCACAACCCTCCTGCCTAATTAGCTTAGTACCAAAAGGAGTGAAAGCGTTCCTGCAAGCAAGCCTCCTTGTAAACAAGCTTTCTCTTAGACAAGCTCCTCTTCCAATGGGCTCTATGTGACTCAGGACATATCACAGCTGTGAGCCAGAGCTCAAAGCAGCAAGACATACATGGTTGAAATACCTGTGTACTTTTAGACCTGGGAACACAGCTCCTGTTCCAAGGAAAAAAGGGAACATATGTGGTCACATAGGCCTATTAATGGACAGGAAAGATCTTATATTCCATTAACCCTACGGGTATCAACGAGTATCCTACGTGACTTCCATCTCCTGTCTGACCTCCAGCCTGTGGATAGAAGAGAGATCTGTGCCATTCACAGTGCCTTTCTTGTCTCCTGCCTCACCTCCAGCCTCCAGAGGGAAGAGGAGAGAAGGGAGGAGGAGAGGCAGATGCCTTCTGTTGTGCCCTTCCTGTCTCCTGCCTCACCTCCAGCCTCCAGAGGGAAGAGGAGAGAAGGGAGGAGGAGAGGCCGATGCCTTCTGTTGTGCCCTTCCTGTCTCCTGCCTCACCTCCAGCCTCCAGAGGGAAGAGGAGAGGAAGGGAGGGGAGAGGTGGGAGTGCCTTCCAGAATGCTCCAGGAGTCTCCTGCCTGATTTTCATGTGGCACCTGACTGATCTTCATGATCTCCTGCCTGGACTCTAACCTCCAGTGGAAATGGGAAAAGGAGAGTCAAGTGCCTTCCATCGGACTCCATCTTTCTCTGCTCTGATCTCCATCCTCTGCAGCAAAGAGGAGAAGAGGGAAGAGAAAAGGTGGATGCATTCCATCCTGCTCCATGCTTCTCCATCCTGATTACCATGTGTTTCTGACCAAGTGTACTAGCATTATGCCACAAAGTATCACCTCATGCCTGAGATTCTGACATTGTGCCCTCCTGTCTAGATTCTCTCCCCCTGTTACCATGGTAAGCAGATTGGCACTCTCATCCCTGGCTCAACAGTAACCTCTCTGAGACATTGCTCCAAATCTCTAGGTCCTCCGCTGTGTAGCTTCTGTTTCCAGTCTTCACAGAGACCTTTAGACCATTCCCTTGCTAGGGAGCAATAAGTTACATCCTCCCATCCTGGGATAACCATTTCTTCCTCTAAAGCCCTTCTACCTCTAAACAGAGATCTTATACCTTGCAATCCTGTCCGTGATGCCAAATGATGTATCAGTAAGGCAATAATAAGAATGGAGATGATAATTGTCAAAATGCCTGTGTGGTTCTGTATCGCAAAGTACACGAGAGTCTCCGCATAGAAGGGAGAAGAAGTAAACCATTTATTCAGACACCAGAGAACCATATCCCACAAGCCATTTATCCAATCTATCAGAGCAGTAAAACGTTCAATAAACAACATCACAACACGGAGCCTCACCATCCCAAAACCTCTCCGACCCCCTGCTGGGGTCTTCTCCAAACACAAACTCACAGTACAGCTAAGTCAGCCTGTTCAGTTCTAATTATCACAATGGTGGCCATTAGGAGCCATTAGCAGCCATAACTGCGCGTGCTTTCTCTGTGTCTCTCTCTGTCTCTCTGTCTCTCTGTCTCTCTGTCTCTCTCTCTCTCTCTCTCTCTCTCTCTTTCTCTCTCCATTTTCTGTGACATAACTTACTTTTCCTGTCAGGAAGCTCCTCCCACCACATGTTACTTAGGCTTCCTGTGATATAAGCAGGTCACATGGCCTATTAATGGGTGGGAAAGATCTTCAAATCTAAATTGCTACTACACCAAGTATCTAAGATCTGGATCAAAGAGGTGAAGTGGTGGCTTTCCATTGTGCCATGCCTGACTCCTGCCTGATCTCCAGCCCCCAAATAGAAGAGGAGAGAAGGAAATAGGAGAGGCATCATGCTCTAAGGGTCTCTTGCCTGGTCTCCATGAGTTTTCTGCCTGGTCTCTAGTCTCTAGAGGGGCTGAGAAGAGGAAAGGTGGGTTCCTTCCATCATGCCTTGTGCATTTCCTTCCTGATCTAAATTAGTCTCTTGACTGGTCTCCAGACTCTGGATCAAAGAGGAAAGGCTGGCACCTTCCATTATGCCCTGCATATCTACTGCCTGATTTCTAGCCTTTGAAGGGAAGATGAGAGAAGGAAAGAGGAGAGGCAGGTACCATCCATCACCCTCCATGGGTCTCCTACCTGATCTTCAAGAGTCTCCTGCCTAGACTCTAGCCTCCAGTGGGAGTGGAAAGAAGAGAGTCAGGTGCTTTCCAATGTGCCCCATCTGTCTCCTCTTTGATCTCCATCGTCTGCTGGGAAGAGGAGAGGTAGGCACATTTCATCGTTCTTGTGTATCTTCTATCTGGTTTCCACAACTTTCCTGCCTGGTCTCCTGACGGGTCTCCACTCTCCAATGGGAGTGAGAAAAGAAAAGGTAGGTGAATTCCATCATGCCCTGTGCTTCTCCACCCTCAGCTCCACAAATCTCCTGCCAAGTCTCCAAGTTCTGGATTGAAGAAGAGAGGTGGGTACCTTCTATGGTGCCATGCCTATCTCCTGCCTGATTTCCATCCTCCAAAGAGAAGAAGAGAGAAGGAAAGAGGAGAGACAGGTGCCTTCCTTCATGTTCCAAGATCTCCTGCCTAGTCTCCATGAGTCTTCTGCCTGGTCTCTAGTCTCTAGACGGACTGGGAAGAGGAAAGGTGGGTTCCTTCCATCATGCCCTGTGCATTTCCTTCCTGATCTAAAATTAGTCTCTTGACTGGTCTCCAGACTCTGGATCAAAGAGAAAAGCCTGGCACCTTCCATTATGCCCTGTATGTCTACTGCCTGATTTCTAGCCTCTGAAGGGAAGATGAGAAAAGGAAAGAGAGGCAGGTACCATCCATCACACTCCATGTGTCTCCTGCCTGATATCCATGAGGCTCCTGCCTGATATCCATGAGGCTCCTGCCTGATCTTCATGAGTCTTCTGCCTAGACTCTGGCCTCCAGTGGGAGTGGAAAGAAGAGAGTCAGGTGCTTTCCAATGTGCCCTATATTCCTCCTCTTTGATCTCCATCGTCTGCAGGGAAGAAGAGAGGTAGGCACATTTCATCATTCTTGTGTATCTTTGACCTGGTCTCCACAAGTTTCCTGCCTGGTCTCCAGATGGGTCTCCAATGGGAGTGAGAAAAGAAAAAGTAGATGAATTTCATCATGCCCTGTGCTTCTCCATCCTCAGCTCCACAAATCTCCTGCCAAGTCTCCAAGATCTGGATTGAAGAGGAGAGGTAGGTGCCTTCTATGGTGCCATGCCTGTCTCCTGCCTGATTTCCACCCACCAAAAGGAAGAAGAGAAAAAGGAAAGAGGACAGTCAGGTGCCTTCCATCATTCTCCAAGGGTCTTCTGCCTGGTCTCTATGAGTCTTCCACCTGCTCTCTAGCCTCTGGGGGGAATGAGAAGAGGAGAGATTGGTTCCTTCCATCAGGCCCTGTGCATTTACTTCATGATCTCCAGCCTCTTGACTGGTCTCCAGCCTCTAGATCAAAGAGGAGAGGTGAACACTTTCCATTGTGCTTTATCTATCTCCTGCCTGAATTCTAGCCTTTCAAGGGAAAAGGAAAGAAGGAAAAGGAAAAGGAAAAGGCAGCCACATTCCATCATGCTCCATGGGCCTCCTTTCTATTTTCAATGTGTCTTCTCCATGGTTTCCATCTCTGGTCAGAGTGGGAAGAGAAGTGGGTGCCTTCCATAGTGCCCTGTATGTTTCCTTCCTGATTTCCATGAGTCTCATACTTGCTATCCAGCCTCTGGATTGAAGAGAAGAGGTGAGTACCTTCCATTTTTCCATACCTGTCTTTTGCCCGATCTCCAACTGCCCAAAGAAAGAGAAGAGAGGAGAAGAAGAGAGTCAGGTACCTTCCATCATGTTCCAAGGGTTTCTTTCCAAGGGTTGATTTCCATGAGTCTCCTACTTCATCTCCATGACTCTTCTGCCTTGTCTCCAGCTGCCAGTGGAAATGGGAAGAGGGGAGGTGGGCATTTTTCATTGTGCCCATTCTTCTTGTTTCTGATCTCCATGGGTGTCATACATAGTTTTCAGCCTCAGGAAAGCAGAAGGGAAGAGAGAGTAGAAGCAGAGGCCTCATCATGTTCCACATTTATCCTGTCTGACCTCTATGAATCTCCTGTCTGGTCTCCATCCTCTGGATCCAAGAGAAGAGGTGGGCACCTTCAATTGTTTCTTGTATGCATCCTTTCTGATCTCTCTTAGTCTCCTGTCTGATCTCTAGCATCCTCTGGAAGTGAGAAGAGGAAAGCTGGGCACCTTACATTATTTCCTGTGAATCTCTTGCCTGATTTCCATAAGTCTACTACTTGGATTCTAGCCTCCAGTGGGAGTGGGAAGAGAAGAGTCAAGTGTCTTCCAATGTGCCCCCTCGGTCTCCTCCTTGACCTCCATCTTCAGCAGGGAAGAGGAGAGAAGAGAAGATGTACTCACGTTTCATCATTCTTGTGAATCTTCTGCCTGGTCTCTACAAGTTGCCTCCCTGGTCTCCTGCTGGGTCTCCAGTTGCCAATGGGAGTGGAAAGAGAAAAGATGGGTGTATTCTATCATGCCCCGTGCTTTGCCATGCACATCTCCACAAATCTCCTGCCAAGTCTCCAGGATCTAGATTGAAGAGGATAGATGACTACTTTCTATTTGTTTTGCATGCCTTCTACCTGATATCCAACCTCCAAAGGGAAGATGAGAAGAGGAAATAAGAGAGGCAGGTAGCTTCCATCACAATCCATGGGTCTCCTGCCTGATTTCCATGAATCTCTTGCCTGGTTTCCCACTTCTGATAAGAGTGAGAAGAGAAGTGTATGCCTTTCATAGTGCTCTGGGCAATTTCTTCCTGATTTCCACAAGCCTGTTACCTGGTCTTCAGCCTTTAGATCAAAAAGGAGAGTTAGGTGTGTTCCATTGTGCCATGTCTGTCTTCTGCCTGATCGCCAGCCTCCAAATGAAAGATGAGAGAAGGAAAGAGGAGAGGTGGGTACCTTCCACCATGCTTCATGGGTCTCCCGCCTGATTTCCATGAGTCTCCTGCCTGGTCTCCAGCCTCCCGTGGAAGTAGAAAGAAGGGAGGTGGACATTTTCCATAATGCGCATTCTTCTCCTTCCTGATCTCCATTAGTCTTTTCCAGCCTTTGCAGGGAAGAGGAGAGGAGAGGAAGAGAGAGTAGAAGCAGAGGCCCCATCATGCTCCACATTTATCCTGTCTGACCTTTATGAATCTCCTGTCTGGTCTCCAGTCTCTGGATCCAAGAGGAGAGGTGGGCACCTTTCATTGTTTCTTGCATACCCTTCCTGATAGCTATTTGTCTCCTGTCTGGTCTCCAGCATCCACTAGGAATAGGAAGAGGAAAGATGAGCATCATCCCACTGTTTCCTATACATCTCCTGCCTGGTCTCTGTAAGTCTACTTCCTGGTCTCCAGCCTGTGGTGGATATGGGCAAAGGAGAGTGAAGGGTCTTCCATCATGCCCCATTTTCCTCCTTCCTGATTTCCACATGTCTCTTGCCTAGTCTCCAGCCTCCATACTTATGAGGAGTGGTGGGCACTTTCCATTGTGTACTAACTCCTACCTGATCTCCAGCCTCCAAATGGAAGAGGAGAGAAGGAGAGAGGAGAGGCAGACACCATTCATTATGCTCCATGTGTCTCCCTCCTGATTTCCATGAGTCTCCTGACTGGTCTCCAGCCTCCAGTGGGAGTGGGAAGAGGGGAAGTGGGTATCTCCATCATGCCCCATGCCTCTTCTTCTTGATTTCCACAGCCTCTGGATCAAAAAGGAGAGGTGGGCTTGTTCCTTTGGGTCATTCTGTCTTTTGCTTGATCTCTAGCCTCCAAAGGGAAGAGGAGAAGCAGGTGACTTTCATCATGCTCCATGGGTCTCTGATTTCCAGGAGTCTTCTGATTGATCTTCATCAGTCTTTCACCTGGTCTCCTGCCTCTTGTAAGTGAAAAGAGGAGAAGCAAGTGACTTCCATTATGCCCAGTGCATTTACTTCTTCATCTCCCTAAATCTCCTTCCTAGTCTCCACCGTTTGGATTGAAGAGGAGACATGCGAACTTTCCATTGTGCCCTGCATATTTTCTGCCTTATCTGGAGAGGCAAGCACCTTTCATCATGCTCCCTGAGTCTCCTCCCTGATTTCTATGAGTCTTCTTCTTCTTTATCTCTATGAATCTTCTGCCTGAATCCAGCCTAGGGTGAAAGTGGGAAGAGGGGAGGTGGGCAACTTCCACTGTACCCATTCCTCTTCTCCCTGATGTCCATGAGTCTCCTTCCTGGTTTTCAGACTCTGCAGGGAAGAGAGAAGAGGAGAAAGGAGAAGCAGAGGCCACATTGTCCTCCACATTTATGCTGTCTGACTTCTTTGAATATCCCATCTGGTCTACAGCCTCTGGATCCAAAAGAAGAGGTGGGCACCTTCCATTGTTCTTTGAATGTATCCTTTCTGATCACTATTAGTCTCCTGTCTCATCTCCAGCATCCATTGACAGTGAGAAGAGGAAAGATGGGCACCTTCCATTATACCCTACATATCTCCTGCCTGATATCCAGGTTCCAGTGTGAAAAGGAGAGAAGAAAAGAGGAGAGGCAGGTACCTTCAATCATGCTCCCTAGGTCTCTTCCCTGATTTCCATGATTCTCCTGCCTGGGCTCCATCCTCCAGTGGGAGTGGAAAGAGAGGAAAGAGGCATCTTCCATAATGTCCTATGCCTCTCCTTTTTGATCTCCATGAGTTTCATACTTGGTCTCCAACCCCTGGATCAAAGAGGAAAGATGGCTGCTTCCATTGTGCCATGAGTGTCTCCTGCCTGATCTCCAGCCTCCAAATGGCAGAAGAGAGAAGGAAAGAGCACAGGCAGCTACATTTCATCATGCCCCATGGGTATTCCCCCTGATTTCCATAAGACACATACCTGGTCTCCAGCCTCTAAATCTAAGAGGAGAGGTGGATACCTTCCATTTGCTATTCCTGTCTCCTGCCTGATCTCCAGTATCTAAATGGAAGAAGAGTAAAGGAAAGAGCATAGGTGGGTTAGGATTAGAGTTAGGGTTGGAGGCATGCATTTAGAATTAGGGTTAGAGTTGGATGGTTAGGGTTATACTCTGAGGCATTTAGGGTTAGGGTTAGAGTTAGAGTTGGAGGTACTTTTCATCATGGTCCATGTTCTTCCCCCTGATTTCCATGAGGCTCCTACCTGGTCTCCCACTTCTAGATCTAAGAGGAGAGGTGGATACCTTCTATTTGCCATGGCTGTCTCCCACCTTATCTCCAGCTCCCAGACAGAAGAAGAGAGAAGGAAAAAGCAGAGGCAGGTACCTTTCACCATGCTCCATGTGTCTTCCCCCGATTTACATGATGCTCCAATTCTGGTTTCCAGTCTCTTGGACTAAGAGGACAGGTGAATACCTGCTATTTGCCATGGCTGTCTCCTGCTTGATCTTCAGCTTCCAGATGGAAGAAGAGAGACAGAAAGAACAGAGCCAGGTTAGGGTTCAGGTAAGGGGCGGAGGCAGAGGTCGATTTAGGGTTAGGGTTAAGGTTAGAGGGCATGGAGAATTTAGGACTAGGGTTACAGTTAGAGTCCAAGGCAGAATTAGGGTTAGAGTTAAAGTTGGAGGATTAGGGTTAGAGTCACAGGTACCTTTCATCATGCTATATTGGTCTTCCCCTTATTTCCATGAGACTCCTATCTGGACTCCAGCCTCTAGATCTAAGTGGAGAGGTGGATACCTTCCATTTGCCATGGCTGTCTCCTGCCTTATCTCTAGCCTCCAAATGGAAGAAGAGAGAAGGAAAGAGCAGAGGCAGGTGTCCTTCATCATCCTCCATGTTCTTCCCCTTGATTTCCTGAGGACTCCTACCTGGCCTACAGCCTCTAGATCTAAGAGGAAAGGTGGATATCTTCCATTTCCCATTGCTGTCTCCTGCCTAATCTCTGGCTTCCAAATAGAAGAAGAGAGAAGGAAAGAACAGAGACCTGTTAGCGTCAGGGTTACAGTCAGAAGAGAAGGTGGATTTAGTGTTATGGTTAGAGTTAGAGTCCCAGACAGATTTAGGGTTAGGCTTAGAGTTGGAGGCATTTAAGGTTAGGGTTAGGGTTGGAGTCAGAGGTACCTTTCATCATATGCCATGGATCTTCCTCTTGATTTCCTTGAGACTCCTACCTGGCCTCCAGCCTGTAGATCTAAGAGGAAAGGTGGATAACTTCCAATTGCCTTGGCTGTCTCATTACTGATCTCCAGCCTCCAAATGGAGGAAGAGAGAAGGAAAGAGCAGATCCTGGTTAGGGTTAGGTTTGGAGGCGGAAGTAGATTTAGGGTTAGGGTTAGAGTTTGAGGGTTAGGGTTAGGGTCAGAGTTAGAGTTAGAGGTAACTTTCATCATGTTGTATTGGTCTTCTCCCTGATTTCCAGTAGAATTCTTCTTGGTCTCCACCTCTAGATCTAAGAGGAAAGGTGGATATCTTCCTTTTGCCATGGCTGTCTCCTTCCTGATCTCCAGCCTCCAAATGGAGGAAGAGAGAAGGAAAGAGCAGAGGCATGTATCTTTCATCATGTTCCATGGATCTTCCCCTTGATTTCCACAAGACTCCTACCTAGTCTCCAGCCTCTAGAAATAAGAGGAGAGGTGGATACCTCCCATTTTCCATGGCTATCTCCTGCCTGATCTCCAGCCTCCAAATGGAGGAAGAGAGAAGGAAAGAGCAGAGGCAGGTGTCCTTTGTCATGTTTCATGCTCTTCCCCTTGATTTCCTCAAGAATCCTACCTGGCCTCCTGCCTCCTCATCGAAGACGGAAGGTGGATACCTGCCATTTGCCTTGCCTTTCTTCTGCCTGGTCTCCAGCCTCCAAATGAATGAAGAGAGAAGGAAAGAGAAGAGGCATGTATCTTTCCTCATGCTCCATGGGTCTTCCCCTTGATTTCCAGGAGACTCTAGATCTAAGAGGAGAGGTAGATACCTGCATTTTCCATGGCTGTCTCCTGCCTGATCTCCAAACTCCAAAGGGAAGAAGAGAGAAGGAAAGAGCAGAGGCAGGTACCTTCCATCATGTTCCATGGGTCTGCTGCCTGGTCTCCATGAGTCTTCCACCTGCTCTCTAGCCTCTGGGGGGAATGAGGAGAGGAGAGATTGGTTCCTTCCATCAGGCCCTGTGCATTTACTTCATGATCTCCAGCCTCTTGACTGGTCTCCAGCCTCTAGATCAAAGAGGAGAGGTGAACACTTTCCATTGTGCTTTATCTATCTCCTGCCTGAATTCTAGCCTTTCAAGGGAAAAGGAAAGAAGGAAAAGGAAAAGGAAAAGGCAGCCACATTCCATCATGCTCCATGGGCCTCCTTTCTATTTTCAATGTGTCTTCTCCATGGTTTCCATCTCTGGTCAGAGTGGGAAGAGAAGTGGGTGCCTTCCATAGTGCCCTGTATGTTTCCTTCCTGATTTCCATGAGTCTCATACTTGCTATCCAGCCTCTGGATTGAAGAGAAGAGGTGAGTACCTTCCATTTTTCCATACCTGTCTTTTGCCCGATCTCCAACTGCCCAAAGAAAGAGAAGAGAGGAGAAGAAGAGAGTCAGGTACCTTCCATCATGTTCCAAGGGTTTCTTTCCAAGGGTTGATTTCCATGAGTCTCCTACTTCATCTCTATGACTCTTCTGCCTTGTCTCCAGCTGCCAGTGGAAATGGGAAGAGGGGAGGTGGGCATTTTTCATTGTGCCCATTCTTCTTGTTTCTGATCTCCATGGGTGTCATACATAGTTTTCAGCCTCAGGAAAGCAGAAGGGAAGAGAGAGTAGAAGCAGAGGCCTCATCATGTTCCACATTTATCCTGTCTGACCTCTATGAATCTCCTGTCTGGTCTCCATCCTCTGGATCCAAGAGAAGAGGTGGGCACCTTCAATTGTTTCTTGTATGCATCCTTTCTGATCTCTCTTAGTCTCCTGTCTGATCTCTAGCATCCTCTGGAAGTGAGAAGAGGAAAGCTGGGCACCTTACATTATTTCCTGTGAATCTCTTGCCTGATTTCCATAAGTCTACTACTTGGATTCTAGCCTCCAGTGGGAGTGGGAAGAGAAGAGTCAAGTGTCTTCCAATGTGCCCCCTCGGTCTCCTCTTTGACCTCCATCTTCAGCAGGGAAGAGGAGAGAAGAGGAGATGTACTCACGTTTCATCATTCTTGTGAATCTTCTGCCTGGTCTCTACAAGTTGCCTCCCTGGTCTCCTGCTGGGTCTCCAGTTGCCAATGGGAGTGGAAAGAGAAAAGATGGGTGTATTCTATCATGCCCCGTGCTTTGCCATGCACATCTCCACAAATCTCCTGCCAAGTCTCCAGGATCTAGATTGAAGAGGATAGATGACTACTTTCTATTTGTTTTGCATGCCTTCTACCTGATATCCAACCTCCAAAGGGAAGATGAGAGGAGGAAATAGGAGAGGCAGGTAGCTTCCATCACAATCCATGGGTCTCCTGCCTGATTTCCATGAATCTCTTGCCTGGTTTCCCACTTCTGATAAGAGTGAGAAGAGAAGTGTATGCCTTTCATAGTACTCTGGGCAATTTCTTCCTGATTTCCACAAGCCTGTTACCTGGTCTTCAGCCTTTAGATCAAAAAGGAGTTAGGTGTGTTCCATTGCGCCATGTCTGTCTTCTGCCTGATCTCCAGCCTCCAAATGAAAGATGAGAGAAGGAAAGAGGAGAGGTGGGTACCTTCCACCATGCTTCATGGGTCTCCCGCCTGATTTCCATGAGTCTCCTGCCTGGTCTCCAGCCTCCCGTGGAAGTAGAAAGAAGGGAGGTGAACATTTTCCATAATGTTCATTCCTCTCCTTCCTGATCTCTATGAGTCTTTTACCTGGTTTCCACCCTCTTCAAGGAAGAGGAGAGGAGAAGAAAAGAGAAGAGAAGCAGAGGCCCCATCATGCTCCACGTTTATCCTGTCTGACCTCTATGAATCTCCAGTCTGGTCTCCAGCCTCCGGATCCAAGAGGAAAGGTGGGCACCTTTTATTGCGTATTCTTCCTGATAGCTGTTAGTCTCCTGTCTGGTCTCCAAGCATCCACTAGGAATGGGAAGAGGAAAGATAAGCATCATCCCACTGTTTCCTTTACATCTCCTGCCTGATCTCTGTAAGTCTGCTTCCTGGTCTCCAGCCTGTGGTGGATATGGGCAAAGGAGAGTGAAGGGTCTTCCATCATGCCCCATTTTCCTCCTTCCTGATTTCCACATGTCTCTTGCCTAGTCTCCAGCCTCCATACTGATGAGGAGTGGTGGGCACTTTCCATTGTGTGCTAACTCCTACCTGATCTCCAGCCTCCAAATGGAAGAGGAGAGAAGGAGAGAGGAGAGGCAGGCACCTTTCATTATGCTCCATGTGTCTCCCTCCTGATTTCCATGAGTCTCCTGACTGGTTTTCAGCCTCCAATGGGAGTGGGAAGAGGGGAAGTGGGTATCTCTATCATGTTCCATGCCTCTCCTTCCTGATTTCCACAGCCTCTGGATCAGAAAGTAGATGTGGGCTTGTTCCTTTGGGTCATGTCTGTCTTTTACCTGGTCTCCTGCCTCTTGTAAGTGAAAAGAGGAGAAGCAAGTGACTTCCATTATGCCCAATGCATTTGTTTTTTCATCTCCCTGAATGTCCTTCCTGGTCCCCACCATTTGGATTGAAGAGAAGACATGCGAACTTTCCATTGTGCCCTGCATATTTTCTGCCTTATCTGGAGAGGCAAGCACCTTTCATCATGCTCCCTGAGTCTCCTCCCTGATTTCTATGAGTCTTCTTCTTCTTTATCTCTATGAATCTTCTGCCTGAATCCAGCCTAGGGTGAAAGTGGGAAGAGGGGAGGTGGGCAACTTCCACTGTACCCATTCCTCTTCTCCCTGATGTCCATGAGTCTCCTTCCTGGTTTTCAGACTCTGCAGGGAAGAGAGAAGAGGAGAAAGGAGAAGCAGAGGCCACATTGTCCTCCACATTTATGCTGTCTGACTTCTTTGAATATCCCATCTGGTCTACAGCCTCTGGATCCAAAAGAAGAGGTGGGCACCTTCCATTGTTCTTTGAATGTATCCTTTCTGATCACTATTAGTCTCCTGTCTCATCTCCAGCATCCATTGACAGTGAGAAGAGGAAAGATGGGCACCTTCCATTATACCCTACATATCTCCTGCCTGATATCCAGGTTCCAGTGTGAAAAGGAGAGAAGAAAAGAGGAGAGGCAGGTACCTTCAATCATGCTCCCTAGGTCTCTTCCCTGATTTCCATGATTCTCCTGCCTGGGCTCCATCCTCCAGTGGGAGTGGAAAGAGAGGAAAGAGGCATCTTCCATAATGCCCTATGCCTCTCCTTCTTGATGTCCATGAGTTTCATACTTGGTCTCCAACCTCTAGATCAAAGAGGAAATATGGGTGCTTCCATTGTGCCATTGATGTCTCCTGCCTGATCTCCAGCCTCTAAATGGAGGAAGAGAGAAGGAAAAAGCAGTGGCAGGTACCGTTCATCATGCTCCATGCGTCTTCCCCCAGATTTACATGAGACTCCAATCCTGGTCTCCAGACCCTTGAACTAAGAAGACAGGTGGATACCTTCCATTTGCCATGGCTCTCTCCCACCTTATCTCCAGCCTCCAAGTAGAGGAAGAGAGAAGGAAAGAACAGAGGCAGGTATCTTTCATTATCTTCCATGGGTCTTCCCCTTGATTTCCAAGAGACTCTTACTTCATCTCCAGCCTCTAGATCTAAGAGGAAAGGTTGATACCTTCCATTAGCCATGGCTGTCTCCCACCTTATCTCCAGCCTCCAAGTAGAGGAAGAGAGAAGGAAAGAGCAGAACCAGGTACCTTACATAATCTTCCATGGATCTTCCCTTTGATTTCATTGAGACTCCTACCTGGCCTTCAGCCTCTAGATCTAAGGGGAAATTTGGATACCTTCCATTTGCCATGGCTGTCTACTGCCTGATCTCCAGCCTCCAAATAGAGGAAGAGAGAAGGAAAGAGCAGAGGCATGCACCTTTCATCATGTTCCATGGGTCTTCCCCTTGATTTCCACAAAACCTGGTGTCCCACTTCTAGATCTAAGAGGAGAGATGGATATCTTCCATTTCCCATGGCTGTCTCCTGCCTGATCTCCAGCCTCCCAATAGAGGAAGAGAGAAGGAAAGAGCAGAGGCAGGTACCTTACATCATGCTCTATGAGTCTTCCCCCAGATTTACATGAGACTCCAATCCTGATCTCTAGCCTCTGAGACTAAGAGGACAGGATTTTGTTTACCATGGCTGTCTCCTATTTGTTCTCTAGCCTCCAAATGGATGAAGAGAGAAGGAAAGAACAGAGTTTGGTTAGGGTTAGAGTTATGGTCAGAGGTGGAAGTGAATTTAGGGTTAGGGTTAGAGTCAGAAGTACCTTTCATCATGCTGTATTGGTCTTCTCCCTGATTTCCATGAGACTCCTATGTGGTCACCAGGCTGTAGGTCTAAGTGGAGAAGAAGTGGATACCTTCCATTTGACGTGGCTGTCTCCCGCCTTATCTTCAGCCTCCACATGGAGGAAAAGAGAAGGAAAGAGTAGAGGCAGGTATCTTTCATCACGCTCCATGGATCTTCCCTTTATTTCCAAGAGACTTTTATGTCACCTCCAGTCTCTAGATCTAAAAGGAAAGGTGGATACCTTCCATTTGCCATGGCTGTCTCCTGCCTAATCTCCAGCCTCCAAATAGAGGAAGAGAGAAGGAAAGAGCGAGGCAGTTACCTTTCGTCATGTTCCATGGATCTTCCCCTTGATTTTCACGAGACTCCTACCTGCTATCCAGCCTCTAGATCTAAGCTGAGAGGTGGATACCTTCCATTCACCATGGCTGTCTCCTGCCTGATCTCCAGCCTCCAAATGGAAGAAGAGAGAAGGAAAGAGCAGAGGCAGGTATCTTTCATCATGCTCCATGGGTTTCCTGAAGACTCCTACCTGGCCTCCAGCCTCTAGATATAAGAGGAAACGTGGATACCTTCCATTTGCCATGGCTGTCTCCCACCTTATCTCCAGCCTCCAAGTAGAGGAAGAGAGAAGGAAAGAGCAGAGGCAGGTATCTTTCATCATGCTCCATGGGTCCTCCCCTTGATTTCCAAGAGACTCTTACTTCATCTCCAGCCTCTAGATCTAAGAGGAAAGGTTGATAACTTCCATTTGCCATGGCTGTCTCCTGCCTAATCTCCAGCCTCCAAGTAGAGGAAGAGAGAAGGAAAGAACAGAGGCAGGTACCTTTCATCATGTTCCATGGATCTTCCCCTTGATTTCCACAAGACTCCTACCTGGTCTCCAGCCTCTAGATCTACCTTGGAGAGGTGGATACCTTCTATTTGCCATGACTGTCTCCTGCCTGATCTCTAGCCTCCAAATAGAGGAAGAGAGAAGGAAAGAGCAGAGGCAGGTATCTTTCATCATGCTCCATGGGTCTTCCCCTTGATTTCCATGAGACTGTTCCTTCAGTTCCAACCTCTAGATCTAAGAGGAAAGGTTGATACCTTCCATTTTCCATGGCTGTCTCCTGCCTAATCTCCAGCCTCCAAATAGAGGAAGAGAGAAGGAAAGAGCAGAGGCAGGTACCTTTCATCATGCTCTATGAGTCTTCCCCCAGATTTACATGAGACTCCAATCCTGGTCTCTAGCCTCTGAGACTAAGAGGACAGGTGGATACCTTTTGTTTGGCATGGCTGTCTCCTATTTGTTCTCTAGCCTCCAAATGCATGAAGAGAGAAGGAAAGAACAGAGTTTGGTTAGGGTTAGAGTTATGGTCAGAGGTGGAAGTTAATTTAGGTTTAGGGTTAGAGTCAGAGGGTTAGGGTTAGGGTTAGAGTCAGAAGTACCTTTCATCATGCTGTATTGGTCTTCTCCCTGATTTCCATGAAACTCCTATGTGGTCACCAGGCTTTAGATCTAAGTGGAGAAGTGGATACCTTCCATTTGCCATGGCCGTCTCCCGCCTTATCTCCAGCCTCCACATGGAGGAAAAGAGAAGGAAAGAGTAGAGGCAGGTATCTTTCATCATGCTCCATGGATCTTCCCTTTATTTCCAAGAGACTTTTATGTCACCTCCAGCCTCTAGATCTAAGAGGAAAGGTTGATAACTTCCATTTGCCATGGCTGTCTCCTGCCTAATCTCCAGCCTCCAAGTAGAGGAAGAGAGAAGGAAAGAACAGAGGCAGGTACCTTTCATCATGTTCCATGGATCTTCCCCTTGATTTCCACAAGACTCCTACCTGGTCTCCAGCCTCTAGATCTACCTTGGAGAGGTGGATACCTTCTATTTGCCATGACTGTCTCCTGCCTGATCTCTAGCCTCCAAGTAGAGGAAGAGAGAAGGAAAGAGCAGAGCCAGGTGCCTTACATCATCTTCCATGGATTTTCCCTTTGATTTCATTGAGACTCCTACCTGGCCTTCAACTTCTAGATCTAAGAGGAAACGTGGATAACTTCCATTTGCCATGGCTGTCTCCTACCTAATCTCCAGCCTCCAAATAGAGGAAGAGAGAAGGAAAGAGCAGAGGCAGTTACCTTTCGTCATGTTCCATGGATCTTCCCCTTGATTTCCACGAGACTCCTACCTGGTCTCCAGCCTCTAGATCTAAGCCAAGAGGTGGATACCTTCCATTCACCATGGCTGTCTCCTGCCTGATCTCCAGCCTCCAAATGGAAGAAGAGAGAAGGAAAGAGCATAGGCAGGTATCCTTCATCATGCTCCATGGGTCTCCCCCTTGATTTCCAAGAGACTCTCACTTCATCTCCAGCCTCTAGATCTAAAAGGAAATGTAGATACCTTCCACTTGCCATGGCTGTCTCCTGCCTAATCTCCAGCCTCCAAGTAGAGGAAGAGAGAAGGAAAGATCAGAGGCAGGTACCTTTCATCATCTTCCATGGATCTTCCCCTTGATTTCCACAAGACTCCTACCTGGTATCTCACCTCTAGATCTAAGAGAAGTCAATACTTTCCATTTGCCATGGCTGTCTCTTGCCTGATCTCTAGCCTCCAATTGGAGGAAGAGAGAAGGAAAGAGCAGAAGCATGTATCTTTCATCATGTTCCGTGGGTCTTGCCTTTGATTTTCACGATACTCTTACCTTGTCTCAAGCCTCTAGACCTAAGAAGAGAGGTAGATACCTTCCATTTGCCATGCCTCTCTCCTGCCTGATCTCCAGCCTCCAAATGGAGGAAGAGAGAAGGAAAGAGCAGATGCAGGCTCCTTCCATAATGCTCCCTGGGTCTCCTCTATGATTTCCATGTGTCTCCAGCATGGTCTCCAGCCTCCAGTGCGAGTTGGAAAATGGGAGGTGGGAATCTTCCATCAGATCCTGTGCCTCTCCTTCCTCACCTCCATGGGCCTCATACTTGGCCTCTGGATCCAAGAGGAAAGGTGGGCATCTTCCATCATATTCTGGTGGGTGAAGAAAAAGGAGAGTGTGTTGCCTTTTATCATGCCCTGTTCATCTTCTTCCTCATCTCAATGATTCTCCTGCCTAGTCTCCAGCCTCTGCATTGAAGTGGAAGGGTGGAACCTTTCCTTTGTTTCCTGCTTATCTCTCCTCCCACATCTCCAGCCTCCAAAAGGAAGAGGAGAGAAGAAAAGAGGAGAGGCAGGTGCCTTCCATCATGCTCAAACATTCTCCTGCCTGATCTCCTGCCCAATATTCAGCCTATGGATGTTAGAGGAGAAGCAGGAATAGGAGATGCAGTCACTTTTTATTGTGTCTTACCTTTTGACCTTTGCTTCATCTCCAGCCTATGAGGGGAATAAAGGGGAGATAATAGGAGAAGTGGACACCTCCTATGTTATCTCTTTTGTCTCATATCTGATATCTACCCTGGGGAGGGAAGATGAGAGGAGGGCACTTTCCACTGTGCCCTGGGTATCTGTTTGATCTCTACAAGTCTCCAGCCTGGTCTCCATCCTCTGGATTCAAGAGGAGAGTCAAGCACCTTCCATTGTGGACTAGTAATCTCCTGACCTTTCTTCAGTCTCTGGAGGGAAGAAGAGAAGAGGAAAGAAGAAAGGTAGGTGCCTTCCATCATGCCCTGTGAATATCATGCATGGCTTCTAGTTTCTGATTGGAAGAGATGTGACATTCCATTATACCTGGCTCTTATCATTCAGTTGAGGGGAGAAGGTGCCATTACATTAAGTTTCAGCCTAGTCTGGGTAATGAGAGTTATCACCACTCTTTCCTTATAATTCAATTGATTTTGAAAATCTCTCTCAACTTTTCACTTAGTGATTAACAAACTCCCACCTAATCATATTCTTCCCATCTGTAGATCGCCATCCAAACCCTGTTCCCCATCCTCATTACTGGATTCCTTCTTCCCATTCTCCTCAACTCCTGTCCCAATATTCCAAACAACAGATGCCTATCCCTTGCACTGTGCTCTCTGGAATGCCTGCTTCATAGGCAATTTCATCTTAAATCTTTTCCTCTCTAACTCTTTCCATTTTCTGCCTCTCAGTGAGACATGTTTCCCTCTTGATGACATGGCCTCTCTGGCTATCCCTTCCACTCATTCCACTTGAGTCACTGGTCTAGAAGAGGAAGTTGGAATATTTTCTCTCCACTGGTACTTCCAGGTGAGGCTGGTGACCTTTCACAGCCCTCCCTCACTCAAATCAAAGTCAACTGCCAGTCATGTCATCATTTCCCTGATGTCATGGTCCTCTTCGAGAACGAAGGACAAACGCAACTTCAAGGTTCACCCCCAACCACCATGACTCGATAATCTCTCCTCCTCTGAGGTAAGTGCAACTCACATCTACCACCCAATAAAAATCCTGGTAGCTGCTGTCTACAGATCTCCAGAACACTCCCAATTCTTTTCTCAATGAATTCAGTGCCTGGCTCACTCTCTACTCCCCAACTCTTACTCTCATACTAAGGGACCTCAACATACATATTGATTCTCCCTCAAACACCCTAACCTCTCAGTTACTCCACTTACTCATTTGCTATGACATACTTCACCATCTCACCTGAACCACACAAAGATAATCATACCTTTGATCTTGTCATCATTCACAAATGCTGGTCTCCACATTCATAAACTTTGAAATTCTCATATCTGATAAAAATCTATTTGATTTCCACCTCTCCCTCTGCCTTGCAACCCCAATACCCTGTTATTCAAGAGTTTGTAGGGGTCGAGTACGCCAGTCTGTTATCAGCTTTTGACAATAGTGCACTGCGTTTCTGTCTGACGTAGAATTTGTGAATAGTTGCACAACTCAAGAGTATTTTTTAATTCTGGCTGCTTAACAACTCATCATGTCAAAGAAGACCAAGAGAACACTGAAGGAAGAAAACAGATTTTTCAATGAGGATTGGGAATTGCAATATTATCTTGTTTCTGCTAAAGATAAGATGATTTGCTTGCTTTATAATACTGCAATATCAACATTAAAGAAATTCATTGCTGATCAACACTATAACACTCATAAGGACCACAAATATTTTAAATTAGAGGGAGAGACGCAAAAGGTTGTGTTACAGAAATTAAAGATGAAAAGCAAAAGCAAAGACAATTATTCCAAGCAGCACTAGGACCTGGAAATAATTCCACTGAAACAACTTATAAAGTAGCTTACATAGCCGGAGAAAAAAGGGACGCCACTCATTGATATAGAAATTGTGAAAGAATGCTTTGTTGAAGTTGTAGGATGCTTAGACCCCGATAACATTTCAAAGTACAAACACCTGCCTCTTTCAAAGAGAACCATAACTGATCGGCAGCATGAATTAGCCTTCAACTTAACAGAACAAAAGCAAAATATATATTATTCAATCATTTTGGATGAATCAACTGATACTCGGTGTAGGTTTTATACTTCATTCAGATTATAGCAGAAGATTTTCTTTGCTACAAAGAGTTACTTGCTTTGGGTACTCTTGCAAACAGAACATAGAACAGATATCTTCAACAACTTTCAAGATAAATGTCGTGAAGTTGGACTGAATTTGGTAAATTTAGTGAGTGTATGTACAGATGGTGCACCTTGCACGACAGGAAAACATGAAAGGTTTATTGCACAGATTTAAAAAAAAGTACTAACAAATCCAGATGCTCTCATTTCTTTTCATTGTATCTTGCATCAGAAAACTCTCTGTGATAAAGCTACTGTTTTAAGTGACACTTTGCAAGAAGTTATTAGTATGGTTAACTATTTGTGCAAATGCAACACAGTATCATCAGTTTCATAACATGCTAAAGTTGGACAATGAGATATTCAGTATGGATTTGCCATATCATTCTAAAGTGCCTTGGCTATTGCAGGGACAGGTGTTAGCCAAAATTTTATCTCTGAGAGAACAGATAGTTAAATTTTATGAAGAACAGAATCAGCAATGTGAATTATTGAAAGAAGATTTCTATAGGAATGCTGCATTTCTGTGTGAAATGTCATGTCAAAATCAAAACCACTTGAATATTTCTTTGCAAGGTAAAAACTAAGTCTATACATGACATGTGGCAAAAAAAATCAAAGCATTTCGGAAAAAGCTGTCTTTTTTCAAAACACTTCTTCGAAAGAAAACTTCAGATAAACATTTTCCCCAGTTAGCAAAGGTCATTCATTGGTGAGCAGGATGGTATATACAAATCATGTGAAGAACATGCAGCTGTTATAAACCTATTAATTGGAGAATACAATGAAAGGTTCCCTGACTTTGAGAATCATGACATCACACTCAAATTAGCATTACAGCATCACTTAGTTGATATCATCAAAGAACTACACCTCAAGAACTACAGATGTAATTGATTGAGCTCTCAGTAGATGACATTTTAAAGTCATTGTTTGATGCTAAGAAAGATCCAATTGAAATATGGAAAAATATGGAAAACTGCAGTAGATTACCCACCCCTTCGGCAACATGCCCGAGAAATGCTTTTCAACCATTTATTGCTGCGGATCTATATTCTCCTACCTAACCCAAATCAAGACTCCTTTAAGGTCACAAATGACTGACACCCATCTAATGGATCAACTGAAATTGTGGACCTCCATGCTGCAACCAAACATTCAAACGCTTTCCAACAAAAAAGCAGATGTAACAAAGTTATTAAAAGGTTAGGTAACTTTAAAATGAACGAGTAGTTTTCATTTTTTGAAATTAAGTATATTATTAAGTTTATTAAGTATATTAAGTATAAGATAGATTTTTACAAAATAATGTACATTTTAAAGTATATCTAATTGAAGTTTCTTGAATGCAGACTTATTTGATTATAGCTAAATATTAATGTGGCTTTCCAACATGAAAATGTTTCCCACCCCTGTCATCATTCTCTTCCCATCCCTTTGATTCTAAAATTATAGC